>NC_083730.1:9449621-9752651 GCF_028564815.1 Eubalaena glacialis
ATTTAATACAAAGTATGCACCAAGAACTACAGGGGTGAGTGATCCTTGTCAAGTTGTTTACAACTATAACAAGAGGGTTTGAAAAACAAATGGCTGTAACATCGGACAAATGAGTTAAGTTTTAGAATGAGCATATAAATCATAAACCATATATAGGCAGAATCACCCATGAACATCCCTGAGAAAAATGCCACTGTCTATCAAGACAATTCTCCAGTGTTGGATTACATAGCTATTTCTCTGGTTGAATCATGCCCAGGTTGGTGAGCTTCTATACTATGATAAGCATTATAGAAATAAAATAATTCAATAAACAGCAGATACTTGCTCTCCCTCTCATATTCCGGTTGGGCTCACTAATTGACCTAGTTAAATAATTATCTCTCTATCTCCCTGTTTCTCTGCTTTTCATTTTTGTTTTTATTTGTTTGTATCTGTATGTGTCTATTTTGCTCACTGTCACTTCCTGGGTACCAATATTTGAATACTTAATGCCTGGCTCATGCAGTGAGACTGCAAACAAATTACTGTTCATGAGATGGCTTGAAGTGAGCATAGTGTGTTCTACAACATTATATGGACTTCCAAAGAACAACGGGTAACCTCCAGTTAGGGAGGGAGTAGGAAAAGCCAGCATGGCAAGATGGTATTGAGATTCGCTTCTTAGACATGGGTAGGATTTTAAGTGGTCAGGTGAAGAAGGATATAACATTTCAGGTGAAGGGAATCACCCAAAGACACAGAGTAGAAAAGAGTAGGACATATCTCTGGTATAACATAAACTTGGAAAGACATTTGAAAGCATATTAAAGGTGCATTTTAATACTGGGATAGAAACCACACTAAAGTAAAACTCAGCGGAAAGAGAAAAAAAAATTTTTTTTTAAAAAAACTGGTCTGATATAAACAGAGCCCTGCTTCAAAAAGAATAATCTCAAAGCAGTTTATGGAATGTAGAGCTATAGAAATAAAGATAATGCAATGAATATGGTAACAGGAGAGATAAAGATGATCAAAGATGACTGAATTTTTTGAGCTTATCTTACACAGAGAATGATTGTGCTATTTAAAGAATTAGGAAAGTCAGGAGCCTTTCAATGCCCTAAATCAGAAAAATGGTCACTATTTTTGCTTATAGTGTTTTTTTCCTTTGATTTTATTTTTCCATTTAATTCTTCGTCCATCTCAGTTCTTTGGGACTGTGATATATGATCTAATTAGATTTGTATTTCTATTAGGCAATTTTCCCTCTAACGTTGTTGAAAAGTTAACCTCTTCTATTTGTTGGATTCATGTAACTTTATTATATATTGTACATTGACTGTGATATATATTATAGTTAGATAGTGTTTATTAATACACATAATATCTAGTATTATACATGCTATTTAATACCATAGTCGATCTATGTATGTATATATGTATCTATCTAAATATCTATATAATTTATCCCTAAATATGATTGTATCTTTTTTTTTTTTTAACAATTCCTCTCTTTGTTATATTTGTCTTACTTTTAAATAAAACATTTTATTTTATTAATTTTTTTCTCTACTGAAAATCTTTCAGGCTACAATATGAAATGGTACTTGTATTATTATTGCCATCATCTCCCCCATATTATTAAGTTCAAATATTTTCTTCGAAAGTAGAGATGCTTGTGCAGAAAGTAAGGGGGTTGGGATAAGAAGCCTAGAGAAACCCATATATTCAAAGAAAAGTTAGAAATGGTGAAATATTTAAGGAGGTAAATTCAACACCAGATGTAAGTTTAGCCCGGAACGAGTGCCCAAGCTGTCATCCATACAATTATTTTTATGAGTATAAAAATAAGAAACAATATGAAAGTGCAGTTGGTTTGGGGAAACTGCATATGTTACTCAACATGGTGTAATATTTTTGAAAGACTATACAAGTTCCATGTATGGGGGTGGAGAGACACCATCAGTTTGGAATGGTGTTGAATATCATGTTGGAACAGCAGAAGGTATTGGGCATCTTAGCTCTGAAAAAATTAAGAGAGGTGGGAGATAATTCTGTAATAAAGCTGAGCTCCATGTCAACTCTGAGTTGTATAGACCTGAATGAACAAATTAGGTCCAGGACTGGTGGTGTCCATGAGATCAAAGCCCCAGGCAAGTCTACATAATTTGGAAATCACCAGTGAAACAGTGATCCATTCCCTTTTTCTCACCATCAGAATCACTCAGGCAAATGCTATGGATTGAATGAATTCTTGTATCCCCCCCAAATTCACATATTGGAATCTAATTACCAATATAAAGATATTTGGAGGTGGGGCCTTTGGGAGATAATTAGATCTTGATGGTGGAGCCCGCATAATGGGCTAAATGTTTGTTGATTAAGCCAGCAGTCCATAGTATTTGTTATAGTAGCCTGAACTAAGACGAGCCACTCTCTATTTGTTGAGTCATCTCATCCTTTTAATTTCTTTATTTTACGTTACTAAGTGTTATGTACATTTTTAACATACTTTTAACTTGCCACTTTCTTATTTGCCTTATATGTTTGCTACATTGTAGAAGAAAAGTGTATTTTGTTACCACTGGTATCAATATTGTTAAGTACTGCAAATGAGTATGCCACTAACAAAATTTTTAAGTGTGGAATAACTAACTGGCATTTTAAAATTTTTATTTATTTATTTATTTTTGGCTGCTTTCGGTCTTCATTGCTGCATGCAGGCTTTCTCTAGCTGCGGTGAGCGGGGGCTACTCTTCGTTGTGGTGTGCGGGCTTCTCATTGCAGTGGCTTTTCTTGTTGCAGAGCACAGGCTATAGGCGTGTGGGCTTCCGTAGCGGTGGCACGCGGGCTCAGTAGTTGTGGCTCACGGGCCCTAGAGCACAGGCTCAGTAGTTGTGGTGCACGGGCTTAGTTGCTCCACGGCATGCGGGATCTTCCTGGGCCAGGGCTCGAACCCGTATCCCCTGAATTGGCAGGCGGATTCTTAACCACTGCGCCACCAGTGAAGTCCCGTAACTTGCATTTTAAATAACTTACATTTTGCAAAGCATTTTGATGGAATATGATATAGAAGTTTAAGTGTTTCGATGTTATTTGAGAATTTTTGTTGGGATTTAAGGTAAGCTGGGAATGTGTTATTATTTTTCCCACTTGAAGTAATGGAATATAGGCTCCTGTTATCCCCAAATCCACTAACACATTTTTGTAAATGTTTTATACTCAGATAATGAAGGGTTTTTATGCTGCTGCTATTACTACAACTAATACAACTGCTAGTACTAGTACAACTATTACTACTCCTCTGCTACTACTCCTCTTACTCCTATTCCTTTTCTTATTACTTCTATTACTGGAAAAACTATTACTACACTACTAGAAGCAGGTAAAGTCTCCTCTGGAGACAATTAGAAATTAACAGTGGTTGGTACCGAGGTGAAAATATATATTTATATATGTTGGATACATTTGCATATATAATTTAAGAAATTTGTATTTATTTCCTAACTGGATGCACAACTTATTTTTTAAATTATACTGCTTATTCAAGAAGGTTAATGCATAGCAAAGTTTACTTAAGCAAATGTAAAACCACATGGCTTGTATTTACCCCCAAATATGCCCCTTCTTTTCGCAGGATATTGATACATCAAAACAGGGACATAATACAAAAGTTTATCAACTTTAGTTCCCTAAAAACTTTCTTAAGGATATGTGGGTCCTAATGAAATACTTCTAGTTACTGAAAAAAAATCTGTATTTGTGTCTCTTTATCTACTTTTTCCCACTTTCTTTAGCAACATCTTTTAACTGTATTGAAAAGAAGTATGTGCTTGTGTGAGCAAGAGAGGGAAAAACTAAGTCATTTTTCCTGTGGTAAATGAGTAATGTAGCATCTACTTTCCTACAGTGTTTTGGCCTTTGCCCTTGGTTTTAGGCCAAGGTGAAGGAAGGGCAGCAGACTGTTGGGCCTCTAGTTGTTACACATCATTCTTAGCCCAGCAATATAGAGATAATGAGGAGAAGAGGCAAAACTCATGTGGTTAGGGGTCTTAGGTGGGTGGCAGTAACCCTCTCTATTCCTTTATTCTGCTCCAACCAGGGGCAGGCAGCTTGACATTCTCTTATCTAATGTATGAATATTTTTTTTAAAAAGATCTATATTTTATTTAATCTATAAAGATTATGTCTTTGCTTTTAAATGCAAGAAAAAAAGCAATAAAGACTTTTTATTCATTTACTTCTTAAAATAAATGTGTAGAATGTGTGACTATAATATACCTTACTGAGATGAATGGTTTGTAAAGAGAAGGACAAAGGCAGTTTTCAAAGATAACTTTTTTTCTCGATAAAATGTTCCTGAAGGCTGTGTATATTCTGTCACATGAATGCAGAAACATTATTCCCTACCGAGATGTATAGAGTTAGTAGTAACCTCTAAATTACCTGCAAACTCTCAAATGCTACTAAAGCTGCTATATTTTTATCTTAAAAATGCAAGCCTCTCTGTAATGGGTTTTCTCTGTCTAACCATTACCTATCAAGAATTGTGCTTGTTTTCTGAAATGGTGAGCATGCCTGCAAAGAATAGATTATTACTTTGCCTCGTGAAAATCAATTAAGAATTTTGTCTAAAGCTTTATCAAACACAGCAGAATTTATATACCCTGGAGAGTGTATACATATCAGGGTTGGTCCTGGGGCATGATTTGCATATGCATCCCATACTATCTGGGCATGAAATGTAACAGAACTGGGGGCTACGGCCAAGTGCCCTAGGTTCCCTAGTGCAGGCTTTATGAAGAAGGCATGTGGATTCCATATGGCAGAAACGTGCCCACACCCTCCTGAGAAGCACAGGGTTTCACTGTAAGCTTAGGAACAGTTAGTGGACCTCTGCTGTATCTCAGGATAGAGCAGAAAGCTTATGAGCAGCACTTAGGAGTATACGGTATTACACAGGTCACTGGCTTTGCCGTATAATGAACTTCTAGAAGAAAATACTTGCTGGTCTCTGAATATCCCTTGCCTTTCTTAATAATACACAGTTTTGTAAATGCTGGCTTCTCTGTTTGGGATGCATTTTAAACCCCTCTTCACCTGGCATTTTTCAGAACTTGACTTGGACATCACCTCTTGTTGGGAAGTCTACATAATTTGTCTTTTATTTTACAAATTTTACTTTTTATAGAAGACAGTATTGTCCAAAAGGCACAGAATATGAGGTCGTACAAAATGGATCTAGAGCTGCTTTTTCAGCTGCATCTCCCCCCTACTTACCACCTAAAGCAACATACTCTTCCTCCATTACTCAGAGCAGGTTAGCTTCACTGTTCTCCATGTCCTGTGTGGTCCTGTTTGCTTGATCTATTCTTCTTGGGTACACAGTTCTTGATCTAGAATAATGCTTATAATAATGGTCAGTAGAACTTGTAGATCTCAGAGAATTCTTTTGAGAAGCTAGAGTTGCTATCTGAAAGATCCTTTGCAATATAAAATTAGACTCAGATGCCATTTGAAAGATGTTTTGATCTCTTCTTGATTCAGAAAATTAGCTAAAAATAGTTGGTACAGAGTTGTAAATATACATTTATATATGTTAGATACATTTGCATATATAAGTTAAGAAATAAATTAGTAGATTCTGTTGTTCTTTCAATCATCTTGATGACACTCCTAATTCTAGTTAAGAATTTGGCTCTTAATATGTAAATAACACAGTACCAGATCTCCATTCTCTTCGTATATATATAAAAAAGAAAAATGATTTTAACCTAAGAGAAAACCAGAGTTGAAAGGAAAATATCTTAGTCAAATTGGTTTATTTCTTGGTGTCATTGAAAACAAGTTATTTGACTAAAATAAAACTTACTTATAAAATATAATCTGTTTTTTGATATGTGGCCTATTTGTCATATGTGACCTACAGGCTAAAGTTGTAACTTTTCCTATTTTATTTTGTTTTTGTAGTGTTATTTTAAATATTTTCCTTTAACCTAGATGTGAGAAAGGGGAGTCATAGCCAGGCATTTAGGATAAATTTATGAAGCAAACAGATGTGCCCCTGCACACACAGAGCTTAAAAACTAGTGGAATATATAAAGGAGTAGACAAATATATCAAGCATAAATTACTCTGGGATTCAAGAAGAGTGAGATATGCCACTTTATTTTAGAATGTAAAAAAATCAGGCCCCAATTATTTAAGATTCTGTCTCTCTCTCTCTCTCACTAGATTGTACAAGAACTCTGAGGCCATTCATTACAGTTATAATTTGATTCCTGGTCTTTATTCCATGGTGATTCCACTGCTCCCTCTGTTAGAAATACTGAGACCGAATCCCTCACCTCCTGTTGGTACTAATGATACAGAAGAGATGGTCCTCTCTGCCGACCAGTCACTCTTCCGTTGCTATGAGCAAGGCTCTGGCATGAGGCCAGGGTGGGACACTGAGCTCTGCATAGGAGTGGGGTTCCCATCTCTGCTCCTGTGAAACCTATCTCCCTCTCCTCCCACTACCTCCTTTTCCACAGTTTAACCTCAGAGACCACTGGTTCTAATTTTTCTCCCTACTAGGAGGACTCTTGCATCTCTCATGATGGGCCATCACTTCCACTCCACCTCCACCCCCTGCCAACAAATGCCGTGGTGAGATTGCCTTGAATGAGGTTACAGAAACACATGAAAAGACTTGCAGACTACTCCTTGCGGCAGTAGTAAACTCAAGAATGCAAAGGGGAAAACTATATTTTCACTCTTTTTGTTATTGAATCTGCTCCTGTAAAGTGACAAAGCATAGGGTCATTTCTGCATTGCATTAATTGGCAATTAAAATAGTTCAAGATATCATGGAATTCACAGAAATCCAGTTACCACTAGGGGTTTCAGGGAACTTGGCTTTTTGGAAATGACATCTTTACTTGAGAATTGAAAGATGAGTAGTTGTTTTCAAGGTAGATAAAGGAGTGAGTAGGAGACACATTTAATGACCTAATTCATAGAGTGAGGTAGAAAAGAAGTGAAATGAGAATACTAATCTTGCTTTGTCTACTTCATAGGTAGCTATAAGGCTTAAAACACTTAAAATCTGAAGAGTGATGAAGAGGTGTAAAATATTACCTATGAAATAGGATTGCATTTAATTTATTTATCTAGCATGCAGAAAGTCCTTTCTGAGAGCTAGGAGGGGAATCATACTACTGGAATTTGCAGGCTCCTTGTGGCCAGCCAGAGTGGACATTTAGGTTCCCACTAAAACTTTGATGAGGAGAGTGTGATATGCTGTGTTTTTCCACTGCTGTGTTTGGAGTAAGGAAGTTACTGCTACCAAGTTATTTTCCTAGACTGTCTTTTCCCAATCTTTTGGCAAAAGGGCATAGTCTTTTCTTGGGCTGCTGGTTTACCAGTTACCTTCTTCCTCAGCACCCAGCCCAGGATATACAAGAGGCTAAAAATAACCTAGGAACTCACTGTCCTGTTGTTCCCTGGGTCTGGAGGTACCTAGCAAGTCTGGCTTCTCACCACCTTTTAGAGTTTTTTATATCACATCTAGGGTTTTCGGCTGTACCTGTGGGAAGAAAATGGAAAAATGTGTGTACTTTATCTTGTGTGGACCAAAATATCCCTTTTAAATTTTGCGTCTGCATTAATTAAAATATATCTTATTTATTGCCATTTTATGATATCTCAGTCTGAGTCCACTAAATTGTAATCAGCTCTACATTGGGTATTGCATGGCTGACCAGTTGAGACTCAACTATTTCTAAGGTGTTGTCCTTGTTCTTTCTCAAGCCTGTACCTTCGTTCCCATTGCTGTAGGAGTTAAAGGGTTAGTTATGAGACTCAAAGCAACTGCAGGAAATGTGCACTTATCTTCTCCTGACATTTTCACTGTCAATCAGGAACTCTAGGGAAAAACCTCATGAGTGAAATGTATTTGATTTTCTTTATCATGCAGTAATACCAGAGATAAAAAACCTTAATCTGAGCAATGGTATGAAATCACTGCTTTAAACTTTTAATGCGTGTTTCTTTCAGGTAGCATTTTCATGGATTATTCTCTAAGGTTTACTGTTATAGAGAAATGTCTTATGTGAATAAATAAAAAACCTGAATATATAGATATATTGGTTACTGCTGAATGAAACCACCCTAGCCATGTTTCCCTTCCATTCTGAAGATTGTACCCATGGGTTTTATTGGTTTTAAAATTCTTCTTTATGACTATAGAGGTTAGTTCGTTTTTGTGCCTTCTTTTCCTGCAGAAGAAATAAAATCATGTGTCTCTACATTAAATTTTTGTACTGTTCTCTGGTAAGTTTCTTTCATAATTCAAGTGAAAACAGGCTTCTCAGTTTATCATTTATAATGTCAAAATTTTTATAGTTTCATCTGTTTTGAAATGTTTCTACGTATAATTCACTGTGGGTAATTTGAAGTACATATTCTGTGAGTAGAGAAAAACTGCTTTTCTTTTCTAAAGATGTCATTTAAAATAAAAAGATTAAAATAAAAAGATTCTCCTTTTTATTTTAATCAAATTGCTTTTTCACATCATCTACATCATTTTGGAACAAAGAATCACAAATGACAGGAACACTGTTTATTACCATGATATACAAGAATAAGAAAAGCACTGAATATGATTTTCCTGTCTAACTCTTTTATTTTCTTTCTGGGATTAAAAAAAATAACCTTCCTTATAGAGTAAAAATCACATTTTTGTGTTTGGCTCAGAAGACTTCAATGATCCTTCTGCTTTTAATAAAACTTTCTAAGTATCATTTGTAACATTCATCTTAAAACAATTGAACTAAATCAATGTTGATTTTAACATTTAAATATTAATCTGGATTTATCTTTCAAGGTAGTAATATACTTTAGGTAGTTACATAATATTGGGAGACATAAGGTCTTTACTTGCATTACTTACATTACACAATTCTGAGATAAACCCATGAGGTTGAACTTAAGCTAAATGCTCGTTGCCTAAATGCAGTGGTTCTCAATGAGGAGGTGGGGGTAATGCTTTCCCAGGAACATTTGGCAATGAACATTAAGTAAATGTCCAGAGACATTTTTGATTATCACTACAAAAGGGTGCTATGGCATCTAGCAGGTAGTGACCAGGGATGCTGCTAAACATCCTAGAGTACACAGGACACATCCCACAACAAAGAATCATCTGGTCCAAAATGTCAGTAATGCTGCTATTGAGAAACCATGGCTTCAAAGACCATTCCAGGGTCTGGTAATTTATGGATTGTTGGAACCTGAAAGAATAAATAACTGATTCATGCCAAGAATTTTATTTTCTGTGTTAATGCATGCATGGCGTAAGACATTTCACCTTACAGAGGCCTTTAAACATTTCGATAGCAGTTATTTCTCTCCAACGTACTCTCTGATTGTTTACTTTTCCTTGCTTTTGAACAAATATACCTTGTCAAAAAATTCTTCTGCAGTGACTCTTGATGATAATCCTCCATTTGTGGCTTTGCAAATTATTATGTATCCTTAATGTCTGGGGGACAGATCAATTTAAGGTAAGATTTAGGTCATATTCATTTTAATCTTCACTGTGCTAGATGCAAGCCCTTACCTTTTCACACAGGCCTGGGTCTCTTGGTAATTTCCCCCCGGAACCTATGCCCCTCTGGAAAACCCATAGTCTATGGTGCTTGAGTTCACATGGGGAGCTCGCCTGGGGGCGCCCCTGTCTCTGCAGGCACTGCCCTGTGAGGGGCAGCACAACATTGGCCTGATTGCTCCACACATCCCTGCCTCTACCCCAGGGCAGATTCTTGCCAATTCGCCCCAAAGAGACTCCCAATCTTCCTGCTGCTGTGATTATTTCTTGCAAAGGGAGAATCATTGCAATTCCTGCCTCTGCATACTTGCTCTGAGGAAGATTCCCACTGTCACTGTTCCATGAATGTGTGATGTTTAGTCATCACCAGGAAACCTTAGGAAAATATAGCCCGAGTGGTCTACTAAGAAATTATGTCTGGTTTAATTGACAAGACTGGGGGTTTGAAAGGCTCAGTACGCTGTCGTAGATTGAATAATATTTCCCTGAAGATTCCCATATCCTAATTCCTGCGACTATGTGAATGTTACCTTCTATGGCTAAAGAGACTCTGCATATTAAAGATCTTGAGATGGGGAGATTATCCTAGATTATCCTGGAAGGTCTGAGGTCATCACAAGAGCCTTTATAAGGGTGGCAGGAGATCACAGTTGGTATTAGGAGATAGTGTGAAGGAAGCAAGATGTTGGAGTGAGGCCAGAAAGGGGCCATGAGCCATGGAATGCAGGTGGCCTCTGGAAGGTGGAAAAGCAAGGAAACAGATGCTCTCCTAGAGCTTCCTGAAGAAACCAGCCCTGCACCCACCTTTACCTAAGCCTAGTGATACTGCATTTGGACTTCCAAGATCTATAACTGTAAAATTAATTTGTGTTGTTTTAAGCTGATGTGTGTGTGCTATCTTGTCGCAGCAGTAATAGGAAAGTAATACAAAAGCCCACTTGGGTCTCCCACAACCTGCATAGCCTCATCCTTCAGAGGCTGAATCTTCCTGCCTCCCACCCAGGTTTGTCTCTTGTGAGAAACTGGGCAACGGGAAAGCAGAGCTCACTGACTTTTCACCTTCCACCTGTGCCCTGGGGTCTGCTTCATGAAGAATGTATTCTTTGAATGTTTCACAGTAAATTCTAAATTCTACAAGGTTATGAATCTTGGGGCTAAACTTGACTAATTTCTTTCGGTGACCATTTTTATATAGATACCTTTCTGTCTTCTCGACTCTTAAAAAAGAGTTGGACCAAGTACTCATGATTTTGAATTCCATATCTGCCATTGATCTTAGATGGCTAACAACATCATTGACCTTCAGTTTCTTCATCCATAAAATAAAGGTCTTCATATCTCTTCAACCTGGTGAAGCTTTAAGGATTGAATGAGAGACATGTAAAATCTCTGTCCAAATTTTTCTTTTAAGTGGGTAGTAACTAGTCTAAGAGCCAAGGCATCTAGGTAACTACTGTATTTCATACGACAAACCCTAAACATAGTTAACTATATAAATTTTGGGATCATAGAGAGCCAGAAGCCTCACTTTTTTTGAAGTTACATGGTTTATGTTCCCACAGCTCCTGGCTGAGTAATGCGGCATGGCAGTGATGGATATGGGTGAATCCCAGAGGAAAGCTACCTGCATTCAGATCTCTCTTCTATTTATTCCTATCTCAAAAGGTGGCTGCAGAGATTCTGTGAACTTATGCACTTAGATTGCCTGACTCATTGCTAGTAGTCAGTAAATAATAACCATCATCATTTCTATTGCTACACTAAGGGCATTTTTTTGTCAAGAGTAGAAAGAAAGAGAAAGACCAAAGACACTTAAAAGTGATTCCATTGAGACAACTTGAAATGTTGATTCAAAGGCTTCTGCAGTGGTGGGTGCGGTGGACGTTTCAAGGATGTGCATGTATAGAACTCAGAACTGTCAGTTTTGTTAAAGAGTCTTTAAAGTCTGGGGGATGGGAAAGTGTTGAAATGTAGAATTCTAAATTTTTACTGGTTCTACCAATGAGCATCATTATATCACGTGTTTCATGATGAATGTGCTTTATTTATAAAATCGTTCTACTATATTTTTAGGCAACAGTTTTATCGCCCCTATTTTTGCTTCTTAGGTTTTATTTAAACTTCTTTTAGTGCTATAACATTACTCATTGAATGCTGACCTCCATTGTTGAATAATTGTCTTTCCTGACTCTTTAGAAAGTTTGGCTCCCGTTTAATATGCTCATGACAGGACAGTCCCACTTATCATGTTTAGGAGTTTGTGTTTGTTTGTGTGATTATCACTGGATTCCTCTCTGAACAGGAAGCTGTATCATCACAGTGACTTTATGTATTTTCAGTACTGATTTCCAGTGTCAAGCCCAAGACTTACACGTGATGGATGGTAAATGAGTGAAAAATAACGTACCTTCTAGTCCACATGAATATTATTTTGTATTTTCTCTGTGTTAACATATATGTGGTGATACAGTCAAATACTATTTTATCATAATTTCTCTTACCAGTCTAGAACTGATGCCACTTCATCCTATATTTTTCTTTGCATCTCAGAAGATCCTTTTCCTGTATGGTTTAGATTAGATTCTGCCATTAAGATACATTTACACAGAATTTAGGAGAAATAGAAGAAGGCATGATTTGAGTCAGCAGAATCTGTGTTGCTCTAGGCAGCTAAGACAGTCATCAGAGCCCAATCTGACCTTTGCTCCTAAGCCTTCCAGTGGTCCTATGAGGCTCAAGTTCTGGTACAAAATTCCTTTCTACAGGGAATATCCAGAATGGCTTCTGTTTTTCTGACATAATCCTAACTAAATTAGTTTGGGGGATCTTCATTTTAATAAAGAAAGACATTGCATATCCACTATTTTATAAGGAATAAAAAGGCTTAAAATTCAGATTATTTTCTTGTCTAATATTTCAGAACCACACACAGTGCTGTCCAAACTCTATAAGCAGGTTGGTTTGATTAAGGATGAATTATCCATGTTTTACTTCCTTTTAGTTATTGAGTTATTTGCTATATTACTACAGTAATTGTACTTTTCCTCTTTTTAAATTGATATTATATTTTATTAGTTTATTAAAACAATAATACACACAGTTTCAAAATTTAAAATAGTTTTTGTGGCAAAATGTGATATTAGATGTTTTCCTCTATGGTAACTTTATTTTCACTATTCTCACATTCAGATCCATTCAGGCAATTTGATGGTTTAAAGATAAAAGACCTATGAGAAATTAGTCATTTTGTCCCAGAATATTAAGAGTTTTGTCGCTATCCTTGTTTCTGTGTTTGGTGGTATAAATCTTCTAGTCATTCAGATCTGAATAGTTAGTCCCTGAAGTCATTTTGCATGGATTCATTTACAGCCATCTAATATGAGCAATTTTAGTTTTTGTTTTAAATCTATCACTTGTGACTGCTCTTCCTGTTTGCTACAAATCTATCACAGACAATGCAGATAAGTTTCAAAAAGCTCCAGTCACTTATTCTGAAAGATGATTGATTTAGAAAGAAAAAAAAGGGAATGTTTTGTCCTTTCATGAGTGTAACTTGTTCAAATCTAACAGAAGTCACTGCATTCCTTCCTTCTGAATCTCATGCCTGTGCTTTGTAACGTGGTTGTGTACTTATTTTTACAAGATGCATCTTCTCAAATGGAGATATCAGGAAGGTACCATGTTAAGTTGAGAGAGATGGCAGTTATAAAGTCCTTTATGTACTGTATATGTGAGTGCAAAGTGGTGTCAATACATAATTGCATAAGGATTTTATTGATTCTAACTCTGATAAGTATCACGAGGGCAATTAGAGTATCATGACACTGGGTATCAGTGAGGCCTAATTCGGTCTGCGAATCCAGGGAGGCTGCCAAAGGAGTGAATTCTGAGCTGAGTAAGTATAGCCAAGTGAGATTTGGGGAGAAAGAACATTCCAAGAAAATGTAAAAGTCTGTGCAAAGACGGTAGAGTTGAGGACAAAGCTTGTTCATCATGCTGTTCTGTGTTAGGCACCGTACAAAACAACGGGAAAAATACAAGAGGAAGAAAGACACTGTCCTCAAGCAAATAATATATGGTGGGATTATTTTAATAGGTAGATAGACAGATAGATAGATAGAGGGTTTTTAAGTTACTAAGGGTTTTGATATGTTTTATATCAAGCCATTTGCGCATAATCATTTGATGATGTATTCAGGGATTAGTATCCTCATTTTAGAAATAAATGCACTGAGCTTTGACAGAGAGTGACTGAGTTCCTGAAAAGTCATGAGATGTGTAAGTTTTCATAAATACATATTTGTAAGCTCAGACTGCAAGAAATGTATGCTTTTTGTGGTATACCACACATAAAATTTACATGTACATATCAGTATAAAACATGCAGATAGGAAACATTTAATCAACCTGTGAAGGAAGTCTTCTTTAGTCTCCCCGCCCTTTATTGTTTGGCATGAAGGTGAGAGGTATGCATAAAACATTAAATGCAAGGTAATTAATGATAGATTGAAAGTAACAAAAATTTGAAGTCATGGCTGCTTTTTTTTTTAAGGCTGATAAACGGAGTTGTAGTATTTTAGCATTCATTTGTAGTTGATTGATTACCCAAAGCACAAAGCTGAGGTAGGAAAAAACAAACATCAGGTACAATAGGGTGAGAGTAAAGGAAATTATGAAGCACAGCTTCAAAAATGGACTACACTGGGATGTAGTCATGCATAATTATCTTAAATTGGAATACTAATAATGAAGTGATAAAAACCTGCCCTTGAAGGTAATATTTTAATAGTGTTTCAATTGTAGCACAGAACACATGCAAAAGTGTTTTTGAACTTACAGTTTCATAAAAAGATGATTTCTTCATTTTTCTTATTCTTTAACATTCTTAACGTTTTTAGATAGATAATATTAGTACTTTAGATGCTGTAACAAACTTTATCATCATCAAGATTCAGGTAATTTTGGATGAAGGAAATAAAATCTAATCTATTTCTCAATCCGCCTGAACAGGGCAAATCATCTCAATATCTGTTTTCTAGAAATAAATTGAACTTATGCTTCAGGGTAAGAGGAGATGAGAATTCCATGCAAATGCATTTGCTAAAGGATGTGCTCTTACTTTCAGATAGGCCACCTACCAATGGCTTGAGCTATAGTAGGCATTGTGCTGTAACCCTTGAGAGTTAATCATTTAATTCTGAATTTCTTCTCTAATGTATTCTAGTAACTTTAAAACTCATACACACTTTTGGTCTGTCATACCAGGTGAAACGTTTTCTTTTTATTGAAAACATTTAGGAAGCCTAAAGAAAAGCAGATTATTTCAGTTTCACATTATTTAGTGATTTGTGTGTGTGTGTGTGAAAGAGATTGAAGTTAAATAATAAAGTACTATGAAAAACTTGGAAAGAATTTGTCCCACTTCATCATTCACCTTCCAGAAAAAAAACCCTGAAATTACTCCTACATATACTATTCACTTATTTTGTGATATTAGGGAGTCACTCATTCTTTCTAAGTATTTTTTTCTACGTATGTAAAATCAGATTAATCATACATACCCTGACTTCATAGAACTTTTGTAATAACTGCACATACATGTGAATGTGTTTTGTGAGATGCTCTCTCCCTTGCTTGCGCATTCTCATATCTCAATTTAAATCCCACCTCCCCTGTTTGTCCTTTTGCACCTCTATCATCATCATGAGAAGAGCTTCTTCCAGGTGGCTGCAGCTTCAGTTACAAGCAAAAGAAGACCTCAAACTAAATTTAACAGGCAACACATAATAAGATTAAGTATATATGCACTTATCACGTATACATTTAGTAATATGAATGTTTAGTGCTAGAAAAATAACTCTGCAGAACAGGGACTTGATTGCTCAAATCCTAAAATAATTCCCAGGCTCAAGTACCTGAGCGAGCAGAAGGCACATTCTTAATGTGGTACATCTCAACACCCGGTGCCACCATCATCTCTTGCCTTGTCTTTTCAACACACACACACACACACACACACACGCGTGCGCACACACACGAACACCCACACCCCTGCGTATAACTGAAATGTCCTCTAAACTTAAACCCAAATATTGCAATCTTACCATACTCCAGTATTCTCCACACAGAGAAAAACATAAAATGTGTGTTAATATTGCTGCTATTTTTTCCTCTATGGACAGGTGGCAATAGTTGTTAGGTTTACATGAGGAAGCTAGGAAACAGTTCCCTTTCCTGGATGCCGTTTGACCCAAATATGGAGACACTTCATGATGATCCACTCACTACTCACAATTAATAACAGATAGGAAACGGTGAGGGGAGCAGGGGCACTTGTTAACACAGCCCAGTTACTTGAACAGAGAACTTTTAAAAACTCTTATAATTTTTTTTAAAAAAATAGGAAGTAAACACATACAGGGATGTCACCAGAGGTAATATAAAGAATAAAGATGTCAAAAGGGTATTATATTTAGAATACATCATTTGTAGTGATTTTGCATATTATTTGAATATTTTATTTTTTATTTGGTAATGAAATGTTATCAAATTATTTGATTAAATTGCATATTATCTGAATATTTTATTATTTATTATTTTCCTGTTGATTAATCTGAAATGGAGACATGCTATTTATTTTAAAATTTGATATTGTTTGTATTAACTTTGATAAACTTTCTTATAGTTTTAAAAATTCTTTTTAGCTGATTCTCTTGAATTTTTTATGGGGATGAGTAATTTTTCTGCAAATAATGGGATTATTTAAGTTTTTCCTTTGAGTATTTTTTCCCCAAATCTTACCATATTAGGAAAGATCTCCAGGTCTATATTAAATAGTTACAGTGATTAAAATAGGTATTTTGACTTACACTCAAATTAAAGAGAATGTATCTAATGTTTAAAAAATTATGAACAAGATTTATCAAGTTTGGGACATACCCCCATTTCTAATTTTCTGAGTTTTAATAGGAATGGGCAACATAAATTTAACGTCTGCATCTACTGTGATAATCGTTTTTCTCCTCTAGTTTGCTAATATGGCCATTACATTTACAGATTCTTCTTGCTGAGCAATCCTTTCAATCCTTTGAGAAATCCTACTTGTTCATGATGAATTACATATTTTTAATGCACTGCTGGTTCCACTCATAAAATAAAATGAAATAATTATAAGCCTGAGATACTTTAATTCCACCTTAATTAAATTATATTTGAACTATAGGTCTCAGGTTAAAAAGACTGAAAGAAAGTTGCAATCATGGGTGCTTTTAAGAATGTTAAGCTCTTGGTTAGTTTCTACCTTGGGTTTCAAAAGGTAAAGGAGGCTATTATGCAATTGAAACCATTGAATATAATTTAATTCTATATTTATTCTTAATCTTGGGATCCTAAACATGAATTTTTATTTTTGTGTATTTACAAGGTTAGGCACAGTACAGTAATATTTAGAAGCATATACTTATCATCCAAATTCTTGGTCTTTGCCATTGGGACTATTAAATTGGTGTAAGAAAGGCTTACTGAACAAAATTTTTGGTTTGCTTACATAAATATTTAACAGGCAAAATTAGTTCAGTGAATGAATTGTATAAATATATAAATGGATCCCAAAGAATACATATATGTTATAATATATAACAATATATTACATATATTACTACATTATTAGAACATAAAATACTAATAATCTTAAATAATATATAAATATATTCTATATATAATACAATATTGATATATTATTTCAGATTACTATTTAAGATAAAAAGATTTCATTATTGATAATAGCTGTACAATAGAAATATTATATTAATATAATTAATGAATATAAATGTAATAAATAAAATTGCTACATAATTAATTTTTAATAATAATGGAATATGTTCTATTATTATTCACTTTTATCAAATTCCTTATTTTATTTTTCATATCCTGGCTTGTTATTATTTTATTATAAACATCCTTTTTTGACAAATGATATAATATCCTTCTTTATCACTTCCGAGACAGTTATTATGCTTCTTTTAAATTCTTATTCTGCTGTTCCATTAATTCTGATTTATCTTTGTTTGTATTAAACTGTAAATACTTAGATTTAGATTTATTTGGAGGTTTCTTTCTTTTTTCTTTTTTTTTTTGGAATGCTTATCCTTACACACCTACTTGTTTCTTTGAGGTTACTCGTTGCCATGGCTGGTCTTGGTGTATTGTTGGGAGATGGGAGAGAGAATTAGCACCAGGATTCCAAACCCTGGTTTGTACGCCGTCTGGTCAGTTCAAGTTAATGGAGAAATCTTCTTCATAATGGAAAACCACCACTGCCACACCTTAGGCTAGACCATGGGATGTGCTGGGCCTCCACGAGGTGACACTTCCAGAATGCAGCCTTCATTTCCCCCAGCCCTGCACTGCCCTGTGCAGTTGATTCTCCCCGGACTGTAACACCCTAGCCCTTGGTTGTGACAGGGGAGTGGGGAAAAAACCCTGCTTTTGGCTGGGCTGGGGTACCAATTCCAGGCACATCTGGATGGCACCTAGATGTCACCCTTCTGAGCCTGACCAGGGCTGCCCTTGTGCTTCCTTGCAATCCTGACACTGCAGGGAGTGGCGTGCCAGGGTAAAGTGAGGAAGAAAAAGCTTACAGGTCAAAACCAACAACGCAACCTGTCTCTTCAGAGGGACCCCAGCCTCATTCCATTTGGATATGATTTCTATCCATCTCTCAAACACCAGATACTAGTGTCTTCTTTCTCCCAGGATGTTCTCTGAGAATTTACTAGACTTTATATGACACTCCAAAGTTGCATTAGGGAGAGGACCCAGTAGCCCATTCTAACGTACCGCCTTCTCCGGGAGGATAAATTCAGGTTTACACACATGAGAGATGATTTACAACAATGTCTTCCTGGGTGGAATCTGCCCTAAGGTTTCAGGAGTAAAAAATTATAGAATAATTATTTATTTTTCTACTGGAATAGCCATCGATTAAAAGATGATTACTTGTTGCGGAGGAGAGGTAGAGAAACCCTACTTAGATCATGCAGCAAATGAACTTCAGAGCTGCTCTTTAAGAAAATATAATTGTATTACATTTTCCCCTAAAAACAGAAGAGGCAAGTTACAGTAATTCATGTATATAAAAAGTCTAATCAAATAAAAATAAAAATCATGATCTAGCATAGAGGAGGAGAAAGGGAAACTATAGTAACAGTGGTTGGGGAGAAAAGGCTTTGTATTCACCTCTGAGCATGTGAGCTCCTAGGAAAAACAAACAAATAAAACAAAACAAACAAGCAAAATGAAAAAAAAAAGAAAACCCAACCCGTGGAGCTCTTTCACTGTCATAAAATAAACTGCCCTCCATTTATTACAGCAAATGTTTTTCTTACTCCAAAAAAATCGGATCATATATATATATATATATACACACACACACATATATGAATAATATATATAAATTTTATAAATGACAATGGACAAAAATATAGGATATTATATAAAAATTAAATTAAAAAAATTTTAAATGCAAAATGTGAAGACAAAGATAAAGCAAGTCTTTCTGGATGCTCTAAAAATAAGTTTTAACATCTAAAGGATAATTCTGTATAACAAGCATTTCTTGCACAAGTAGTGGAAAATGAGGTGGGTGACACACTGAGTTATGATGGAAAGAGCATCATTTTCTGAAGCAAATTGCTCTGAGAACTTGTCCCCAGGCATATAGGTCTTGGACAAGATACCTTACTTTATCGTACATTAGTTTCTTATCTGTAAAATAGGGATAATAGCACATACCTCCCAGCATTGTAGTTTGATTAAAAGAGATAATTTATTAAGTACCAGGCAAAATGTTTGGCATTTATGATTATTCAAAGATCCCCTAATCCCTATATGGTGTGAATATAAACAGTAAATTAAAATTGATCTTTATTATTAGCAAGATTAAAGGAACAGAAAGACGCACATTAAAATTATTTTCATATAAAATATACAAAAATGCTACGAAACTATTTTAGTATTTCATCACATTTTATCAGTATAGACATGCAGTTGAAATAGTGCATGCTTTTTTTTTCTTGAATTACTGCTTATATAGTGTATGCATTTTTTAGTAATTAAGTCCCTTTGTGAAATGTTTTTCATCATTATTAGGCTAAATCTAACTTAGACCTTCTGGCTCAACATTTTTACTCTTACCAACTATACTAATAAGCACTTTACTGATTTTTCATCCAGGGGCCTGACAGTCAAATCTTTCTTTCGTCAGTTCCTTCATTTACCTACCACGTGGCACCATCTCTGGAAACACTGTGACACAGAAAACATAGAAATGATTACTACATTATGAAAAAGTTCATAATTAGTAGGCTCCATTCTCATGCTTTTGTTGTTCTTAAGCCAAAGAAAAAAAAAGCCTATGCTTTTACTTTTAAATTGTATTCACCTTGCTTCATCTGCTGAAGGTGAAACATTGTATTAAATAATACATTTTTTCTTTTCAACTTTTTTTCTTTTCTTTTCAAATAATTGCCGAGTTGAAACAGTGGCAAGTACAGTAACATCAAGTTAAGGAAAAGAAGAAAAAAATTAATTGTATCTCACATCTCACTACAAGCTTTCTACCTTAAGGCTTATATAGCAGAGTTCCTTCAAATGACAGTCTCAGGTCTTTGCCTGATCTCTTGCTCTGCTGTCTCTGTTCATTCACTCACAAAATTCTCTATCTATGGAATAGATAGACTCTAAGAATAGACTGATGACTTGATACAATTCATAACACCAGCTAAAGAAACTGCCACACGTGCACATTGATTTGTGAGGGAGAAGTTCTGTCCTTCAAACTGGCCTTTGGCTTTCTTCCTGTTAGATGCAGAGGTTTTGACTTTTAGACATAAACACTATAAATAATCTTCATAATGATACTGAAGGCTGACAGAGAACACAGCAGTTTTGTCAGAAGGAATAGCCATGTGCTCATCCGTGAAGGAGGCCCTCCAGAGAACCACGTCATAAATAGTAGTCATGAGAACAACAACAAAACACTGCGGAGGGTTCTCCACGTACTTAATTCTCATGTGATACTGTATTTCAAAATATAAATGTCCTAAATGTTTAACTTTAAGATATGAGTAGCATTTTCTTACAAAAAGTCATGAAAATACTGCATAACCAGTATTTTATATATATTTTTTGGCATTAGCATTAAACATAGGTCACTACCATCAAAATGCCAATTTTGGGGGCCATGACTCCACCAATGTGATACCTGTCATCCTTGGGGGTAAATGTTATGAGGTATATCTGTTTGCGTGTGTGTGTGTGTGTGGGGAGTAGCAAATGGGTAGGAAGAAAGATGCATCTTGAAATATTCAGAAAATTGTGTCTTACATATAGACACACTATCTATAAAAGACTTAGGTTACTGGTGTGTTGAATACTTAGAGCAGTTTCTTTCAGTCATAATCGATGAATATGTGTGCTTGTAACTATATAAACCCACTATTGTCAATAGAAAAATTATAAAATAAATGATCACTAGCTCCAAAAGAGAAAATAAAATTATTAAAACTGCTTATTTATAATCAAAAGAGAAGCTTTCTAAGTGAAATTCTGCTGCTAAGTTGTTTCCAGAAATATTAAATTTTAAATGTCTTTTTTCAGTTTTTTCTTTATCCTAGATTCTTCTTTACTTTATTCATAAATCATCATTAATGTATATATATCATACATTTTTTATCACTTTAATTAAAGTTTGATTCTATTTTTATTTTACAGAAGATGAAATTTTTGAGAAGAGAGGAGCTATAGAGAATAAATAATAAGCGTTCTAATGTTCTCTTTTTTTATATAAAACAGGTTCTTATTAATTATCTATTTTATACATATTAGTATATACATGTCAATCCCAGTCTCCCAATTCATCCCACCACCACCACCTCCCCCTCCACTTTTCCTCCTTGGTATCCATACGTTCTCTACATCTGTGTCTCTGTTTCTGCCTGGCAAACTGGTTCATCTGTACAATTTTTATAGATTCCACATATATGCATTAATATATGATATTTGTTTTTCTCTTTCTGACTTACTTCACTCTGTATGACAGTCTCTAGGTCCATCCACCTCTCTACAAATGACCCAGTTTCGTTCCTTTTTATGGCTTAGTAATATTCCATTGTATATATGTGCCACATCTTCTTTATCCATTCGTCTGTCGATGGGCATTTAGGTTCCTTGCATGACCTGGCTATTGTAAACAGTGCTGCAATGAACACTGGAGTGTGTGTGTCTTTTTGAATTACGGTTTTCTCAGAGTATATGCCCTGTAGTGGGATTGCTTGGTCATATGGTAATTCTATTTTTAGTTTTTTAAGGAACCTCCATACTGTTCTCCATAGTGGCTGTATCAATTTACATTCCCACCAACAGTGCAAGAGGGTTCCCTTTTCTCCATACCCTCTCCCACATTTGTTGTTTGTAGAGTTTTTGATGATGCCCATTCTAACCAGTGTGAGGTGATAACCTCACTGTAGTTTTGATTTGCATTTCTCTAATAATTAGTGATGTTGAGCAGCTTTTCATGTGCCTCTTGTCCATCTGTATTTCTTCTTTGGAGAAATGTCTATTTAGGTCTTCTGCCCAGTTTTTGATTGGGTTGTTTGTTTTTTTTAATATTGACCTGCATGAACTGTTTATATATTTTGGAGATTAATCCTTTGTTTGTTGATTCGTTTGCAAATATTTTCTCCCATTCTGAGGGTTGTCTTTTCATCTTGTTTCCTTTGCTGTGCAAAGGTTTTAGTATCAGGGTGATGGTGGCCTCGTAGAATGAGTTTGGGAGTGTTCCTCCCTCTGCTATATTTTGGAAGAGTTTTAGAAGCATAGGTGTTAGCTCTTCTCTAAATGTTTGATAGAATTCGCCTGTGAAGCCGTCTGGTCCTGGGCTTTTGTTTGTTGGAAGATTTTTAGTCACAGTCTCAATTTCATTACTTGTGATTGGTCTGTTTATATTTTCTATTTCTTCCTTGTTCAGTCTCAGAAGGTTGTGCTTTTCGAAGAATTTGTCCATTTCTCCCAGGATGTCCATTTTATTGGCATAGAGTTGCTTGTAGTAATCTCTCATGATCCTTTTTATTTCTGCAGTGTCAGTTGTTACTTCTCCTTTTTCATTTCTAATTCTATTGATTTGAGTCTTCTCCCTTTTTTTCTTGATTAGTCTGGCTAATGGTTTATCAGTTTTTTTATCTTCTCAAAGAATCAGCTGTTAGTTTTATTGATCTTTGCTATCATTTCCTTCATTTCTTGTTCATTTATTTCTGATCTGATCTTTATGATTTCTTTCCTACTGCTAACTTTGTGGGTTTTTGTTCTTCTTTCTCTAATTGCTTTAGGTGTAAGGTTAGGTTGTTTATTTGAGATGTTTCTTGTTTCTTGAGGTACGATTGTATTGCTATAAACGTCCCTCTTAGAACTGCTTTTGCTGCATCCCATAGGTTTTGGTTCGTCGTGTTTTCATTGTCATTTGTTTCTAGGTATTTTTTGATTTCCCCTTTGATTTCTTCAGTGATCCCTTGGTTATTAAGTAGTGTATTGTTCAGCCTCCATGTGTTTGTATTTTATACAGATTTTTTTCCTCTAATTGATATCTAGTCTCATAGCATTGTGGTCGGAAAAGGTACTTGATACGATTTCAATTTTCTTAAATTTACCAAGGCTTGATTTGTGACCCAAGATATGATCAATTCTGGAGAATGCTCCATGAGCACTTGAGAAGAAAGTGTATTCTGTTGTTTTTGGATGGAATGTCCTATAAATATCAATTAAGTCCATCTTGTTTAATGGATCATTTAAAGCTGTGTTTCCTTATTTATTTTCATTTTGGATGATCTGTCCATTGGTGAAAGTGGGGTGTTAAAGTCCCCTACTATGATTGTGTTACTGTCGATTTCCCCTTTTATGGCTGTTAGTATTTGCCTTATGTATTGAGGTGCTCCTATGTTGGGTTCATAAATATTTACAATTGCTATATCTTCTTCTTGGATTGATCCTTTGATCATTATGTGTGTCCTTCTTTGTCTCTTGTAATAGTCTTTATTTTAAAGTCTATTTTGTCTGATATGAGAATTACTGCTGCAGCTTTCTTTTGATTTCCATTTGCATGGAATATCTTTTTCCATCTCCTCACTTTCAGTCTGTATGTGTCCCTAGGTCTGAAGTGGGTCTCTTGTGGACCGAATATATATGGGTCTTGTTTTTGTATCCTTTCAGCAACGCTGTGTCTTTTGGTTGGAGCATTTAATCCATTCACATTATTGATATGTATGTTCCTATTAGCATTTTCTTAATCATTTTGGGTTTGTTTTTGTAGGTCCTTTTCTTCTCTTGTGTTTCCCACTTAGAGAAGTTCCTTTAGGCATTTGTTGTAGAGCTGGTTTGGTGGTGTTGAATTCTCTTAGCTTTTGCTTGTCTGTAAAGGTTTTAATTTCTCCATCGAATCTGAATGAGATCCTTGCCGGGTAGAGTAATCTTGGTTGTAGGTTCTTCCCTTTCATCACTTAAATATATCGTGCCACTCCCTTCTGCCTTGTAGAATTTCTGCTGAGAAATCAGCTGTTAACCTTATGGGAGTTCCCTTGTATGTTATTTGTCATTTTTCCCTTGTTGCTTTTAATAATTTTTCTTTGTCTTTAATTTTTGTCAATTTGAGTACTACATGTCTCGGCATGTTTCTCCTTGGGTTTATCCTGCCTGGGACTCTCTGTGCTTTCTGGACTTGGGTGGCTATTTCCTTTCCCATGTTAGGGAAGTTTTCAACTATAATCTCTACAAATATTTTCTTGGTTCCTTTTTCACTCTCTTCTCCTTCTGGGACCCCTATAATGTGAACGTTGGTGCATTCAGTGTTGTCTCAGAGGTCTCTTAGGCTGTCTTCATTTCTTTTCATTCTTTTTTCTTTATTTTGTTCCACGGCATTGAATTCCACCATTCTGTCTTCCAGGTCCTTTATCCGTTTTTCTGCCTCAGTTATTCTGTTTGATTCCTTCTAGTGTTCTGTTCCTTTCAATTATTGTATTGTTCATCTCTGTTTGTTTGTTCTTTAATTCTTCCAGGTCTTTGTTAAACATTTCTTGCATGTTCTCGATCTTTGCCTCCATTCTTTTTCCGAGGTCCTGGATCATCTTCACTATCATTATTCTGAGTTCTTTTTCTGGAAGGTTGCCTATTTCCATTTCATTAGTTCTTTTTCTGGGTTTTTTTCTTGTTCCTTCATCTGGTACATACCCCTCTGCCCTTTCAATTTGTCTACCTTTCTGTGAATGTGGTTTTCGTTCCACAGGCTGCAGAATTGTAGTTCTTCTTGCTTCTTCTGTCTGCCCTCTGGTGGATGAAGCTATGTAAGAGGTTTGTGCCTGTTCTAATGTTCTTAATCTACCTTTGAAAGAGCATTTTAAGAATAGCATTAACATCATCAGTTTTCAAGTGTAATTGCCCACATGCTTGTCACTAGAAATAGAACTAGATGTTAAAATTTTCTCTTTTGATTGGAACTGAAGAAAAAATGACAAAACAGCTCAAACTTAGCATAGAGTACCAAAATACATCCCTGTATTTTCTTTGATAACAGCCTTCTGGTCTTAACTTTCTATTCCCATGGTCCTTTTACCAAAAGGTTTCTTCTAAAATCAACCATCAGGAACGGGAAAACAAAACAAAACAGTATTTATAAATGAATTGCAAATAGCTCATCCCATTTTGAAATATTAACAGGCCCTTCTCATCATAAAGTGGATTGGTAAGAAATGGAGAACATTTTACAGAGCTAACAGAGCCAAACAAATGACAATCTTTGCAGACTGGGTGATAAGAAAGTCAAAAGGTACAGAAGCAATCCAAGTGCTCATTAATAGATGATTGGATTATGAGGATGTGGTGTATATATACATTATATATATATATATATATATATATATATATATATATGTGTGTGTGTACGGAATATTAGCCATAAAAAAGAATGAAATTTTGCCATTCGCAGCAATGTGGATGGACCTAGAGAATATTATGCTTAGTGAAATAAGTCAAACAGAGAAAGACAAATACTGTATGATATCACCTAAATGTGGAATCTAAAAAATAATACAAATGAATATATATGCAGAACAGGAACAAACTCATAGATACAGAAAACAAAATTATGGTTACCAAAGGGGAGGGAGGGGGCAAAATAGGGCTATGAGATTAACAAATACAAATTAATATGTATAAAATAGAGAAGCAACAAAGATATATTGTATAACACTGGGAATTATAGCTATTATCTTGTAATAACCTATAATGGAGTATAATCTGCAAAAATACTGAATTACTATGCTGTATACCTGAAACTAATATAGTATTATAAATAAGCTGTATTTCAATAAAAAAAGAAAGTTGTCCCACTAGATGCCACTGAAACAACACCAACAGATAAATACAGACCCCCAGTTTAGGTGCAACAGGAGTAGGAGAGTCTTCACAAAAGGAGTCTGCAATATCTCTTCAGAGTGGGCGTGTCCACACTGCAGTGCATGGAGATGTGGCTGATGAGATACACCTGGAGCAGGTACCTGGACGGGGATGTGGTCACAGCTCTAATCTGGGGCTCCAGGACAGGCACAGAGACTGTACCAGGAGGGACCAGGGAAATCTCTAGCCTTCAGTCCCTCGTGGCACAGATGAGATGAGACATGTTGGGAGAAATTAAGTGACTTATCCAAGATCGCACCGAACACTAAAGCTGGAGTTGCAGTTCCAACTTGGGGCTCCTGTCCCTCACTTGGCTCTCTATCTAACATGCGGTTGTATCTTTCCTTTTCATTATAGCATAATTATGTACATTTAACTTCCTCTTTAGTTGGATATATCTTTCTTCTAAATATGTGCAATTATCTAATTGAATAGTGCATGTTGCATGTTGAGTAGTTTGAATGCCTATGCAGATTGTATATACCGAAAATTAAATTTATTTCAAAAATGAGGCTACTAAATCAATTGTCTTTCTTGTCTTGTGAATCAAACTATAAATATTCTCCAAATATTTCAGGAAGCCACATTCTTTCTTCATTAAGGGCTGCATTAAGGGAAAAAACAACAATTATTTCTTAAACTTTGATTATACTTAAACTTGTCCTATGGGGTTTAGGCCAAACAATAGTAATGAATGAAGCAAGGAGAATGAACCAGAAAGCACTTGTGCTTAAAACATTAAGGAAAAAAGTCAGAACAAGATATGTGAGCATGAATGAATTCTAAACCAGAATATTTGGTAGGAAATAGGTATGGACCAATGATCAAAAAATAAACAATGAGCCTCATGACTATGTGAGATCCCCATACAATTCTTCCAAAATCAATTGAGATTGAATATTCACTTCAAGTACTGACAAGACTTTAAGAAATGATGTCACAATCCTTGTAATTAAGTTTTCTTAAAATTTAGACCATGGAAATTGTGTTATTCTAGGATAGCCCTATGATGCTCACATCCAAGTATTCAAGCTCTTGTGTAATCCCCTCCCCTTGAGTATGGGAGAGATTTGTGACTTTCTTCTAACAAACAGAGCATGACAAGGTCACTTCCATGATTACCTTGTATGAATGGTATCTTCCTCTTGCTTAAGACTCTCTCCTTGCTGGATTAAGGAAAGGGGCTGCCATGGTGGGAGCTGCCCTTTCAAGAAACTTGAGGGTGGCACTATGTCTGCAGGGAACTCAGTCTTAAATTCCAGGTGAGCTTGGAAGCCTAGACCCAGCACTGGGCAATTTCTTGATTGTGGGTTCCTGAGATCCTGAAGCAGGAAACTTACTAAGCCCAGACTGGACTCCGGACCCACAGGGCCTGTGAGTCAATACATGTTTACTGTTTTAAGCCACTAAACTTATGGAAATGTGTGATGAAACACTAGATAACTAATATAGAAGGAAAATAAAAATTATGTATCTTGGATAGTTAGTAATAATGTAAATACCTATTCAGGAGAATAAAGCCTACAGGCCTAATTTAAGATCTAGCTTTCAACTCTCTCTCTATATATATATTTTTATTTATCAGAAAAAAGTACATGCTGCTAAAAATATTTGGGAACATGTATTTGGGAGTTGAGGTATAGAAGTATATTAGTTTTTTGTCTTTTCTCAAATTTACTGCTGTCCAAAGAAACTAGTATATACTAATGGTGAAATGGCCTTAATGAGAAGCCAGTAATTACACTGAACATTTAGGAATAAATTCCTGTATTTAAAAAAAATGGCATAGAATTAATTTTTTCAAAAGAGAAAAAAATATGTGTCCCATTTTTTTCTTAACTTATATAAAACCCTAATTAAATCTGTTATGGGCGATAGGGTTACTGAAAACACACACGCATGAATCAAATTTGGAATAATTTAGAGGAAGCGTGAAGTCATAGAAACACTCAAAGTTCAAATGGGTTTTGTTTCCATACTTCAGATATACCTTTGGCCTAGAGATTTGTTTCTCTTCTTGAATAAGTTAAGAACCCGTTTTCTCTCTGTCTCTTTGGGTAACTTTGATAGTCTGTTCTTCTACTTTGATGAGTAACATCTTTTTACACAGCTCACATCCTGCATCAGGAGTGAGAATGACTACAATGCGAGTTCCCTTTTTCATTCATTTCATGTTATATACGAAACATGCTAATTATCTGACATGTTTCTTTTCAGAAGCATCACCTGTTGATTGAAGGGGAATAGTCAGGTGTTAACAGTGCATCTAGCATGTCCTTAGAGCTGCTTGGCAAGACAAATCAGTGGACAGCTGCAGCTGACCTAACACGCAGATTTTTCACAAACATGCCCTAAGAATCCTCAGCAGGTCCTGCACCATGGGCTCCACTTGTGGGTGTCCTCCGCCTCCCATGGGCCACTGAGAAGAAGAGCTCAGTGTGGGGAAACTTCTAGAAACCTCTGTAAATACACATTACACCCGCAGCTGTTTCCTGCTCCCTAAATCTTTCCTGGGACCAAGTTGCAGCGTGTTTTGTATGGTTCTAAGCTGTGACAGGCTCAATTAGCAACATGGAAAAATGAACAGTCCCCAAATGGACATGGTCCCATCCAACCCCTATTTGTCAAGATAAATTTATTTAAATTGTGCACGATTATAAATTATGTATTTGTTTAGAATAAGCACTTATCTTTCACTACCTGAATACCTTAAATTACAAATCAGCACATATCGATTTATTAAGCACACACAATATGCTGTGCAGTAAAATGCTCATATTATTTACAATGTCTTCTACTCTCTTTCTATACCAAGTCACTGCAAAAATTCCAAAAAATTCACTTCTGTGAGGTGTTGATTTTTTTTGCTTTACTGAACAATTATTAACTGTAACCGAAAGAGATAAAAAATAAATCATGGGGCATAACTGAACTTAGAACTTTAATTTTACAGAAACCCCTGTTTTCCTTTCTACTTTTAAGAGTCTTTAACCTCTAAATATGTTGACTTCAAGATGACAAGACATATATTTCAAATGCAATTTTTTTGGTAAAATAAATAAATAAAACTGGACAATATTGTGAGAAAGACAAACCATGTCAGGCTTCCTCTTTAAATCACCCTATGCATTTCCATCTCCCTACCTGGAAAAATAATATTTTAATCTATGTATGTTGATCTGTAGTTTACAAACGATTTTTACCTGTATTTTTGATACAGTGATCCCAGCAAACTCCCAAGTTAGGTATTCTCAGCCTTCCAGATGGGATCATGGAAACACTGGTGTTTCATCTAAGATCAAACAGCTATTAAGAGCCACAGCTAAGATACTCTAGATTTATGCTTCATGCCACAGCTGCTTTCTTGTCTGCTTCCCCCAACTTTGAGTGTCTTCTTGTTTTCCTGGCATAACTCCATTTAGCTGTCCTCATTTCTGGGAATGTTCCATGCTCCAAAACCACCTTAGCACATTCAAAATCAGCACTCTATTATGACCAGTTATGAATACTGGATGATGGGGTTTCAATTAGGGGGACAGAAGACTGGAAACCTTCCCTGAGAAGCAAGAATTTTAAAAAAAATTTTATTGGAGTATAGTTGATTTACAATGTTGTGTTAGTTTCAGGTGTACAGCAAAGTGATTCAGTTATACGTATATATATTCACTCTTTTTCAGATTCTTTTCCCATATAGGCTATTACAGAATATTGAGTAGAGTTCCCTGTGCTATACAGTAGGTCCTTGTTGGTTATCTATTTTATATATAGTAGTATGTGTGTATATTAATCCCAAGCTCCTAATTTATCCTTCCCCCCCCCCACATTTCCCCTTTAGTAGCCATAAGTTTGTTTTCAAAATCTGTGAGTCTTTTTCTGTTTTGTAAATAAGTTCATTTATATAATCTTTTAAAAATTAGATTCCACATATGAGTGGTATCATATGATATTTGTCTTTCTCTGTCTGACTTACTTCACTTAGTATGATAATCTTTTCTTTTATATCAGGCCTATCCTCCGATGCCATGCAGTTATCCCTGGGATATGTTGAGTACTTGATCAAGAGAGATTTAAGGTGACAGAAACAAGGGCATGCAAAGTGACATTGCCTCCTAATTCTTACAAAGATCTCAATGTCTGTGCAGCTAAGAAAATATCTCACAGTGAGGCCAGAAAAATGGAATTTTATATATGGTTCAAAATATATAGTTTTGCTCTTGGAAACATATATTTTTAATCTAAAAGACAAAAACGCTTCTTGCAGGCTCAGTCCCCAAAATGGTATCTATCGAATGAATGGGATTTTATTAGATTGTAAAGTGAGGTGCCTAAGAGAGAAGTTTAAAATGTTAATCCAAGTTTTCATTGGATTATAAATAAAATGTTCTTATCATTATAATATTATAATGTTGTTATGTGCTGTGACAAGCACGTGTCTAGAAACCTTCACAAGTGGTCCCTACTGGTCCATAATCTATTCGGTCAGAAGTTAACGTATGGAAGTACAGCAATTGTATGTTTCATCAGGGAAAGGAGAAAAAGGTAAATCATGAAACATGCATAATAAAGAGCTTTTCCCCACCACCAGAAAATTTATGTTCAAGACTAAATTAGTTTCTTATAAATTATGCACAGCCTCTTATGATGTTAGCAGAAATGCGGTACAATCTACTGCCAGTTTGTTTCTAGTGCAAATTTTCCAGCCTCTTTGAAAATGACTGTATTCATTTTTATCAAAATTTTGAAAAGATAACATCACTGGGTTTTGCTCAAGAAGTTTGTTAGCATAGTAACAAAAACAAAGTAGAAATTAAGTCATTATTTTTATATTACCTTTAAATATTTGTCCCAGGTATTTCTGAGGTCCAGTGGGCTTCCTGTCAAAAGTTGTCAGTGTTGGTTGCCTAACCTTTAACAACAGACAAGGATGATGGGCAGAGGCAGAAGTGGAGAGGCTAATTAGTAATTTAGAGCAAGACAAAACTCTGTAGACCCCATGGCTTTGGCTTTGTGTTTTCTCTACCTGAAAAATGCTCACACAAACAAAATATGCATGCTGTTTTATAGTTTATGAATCTCCGATTGAGTCACAGCACATGCTTGAATCTTCATTATGTTCTCATCCTATTAGCAAATTTGGAATGGACCAGCTTATGGTCAAATGTGCATTCTCATGTATTACTCTTAGCAAAGTAAATTGGTACAACCTTCCCGAAATGCAATTTAAGACCATGTAATATCAGTCCATAAAATATTTATGTCTTAGCCCAGCAATTTTATTTTTAAGATGAAAAATTTTAATATACATGTCATTTACACATACACATATATATGTATACAAGTACATAATGTGTATACACTCACATAATTAAGGAAATTAACCATACCGTTTATAAAACATATATAACAGGAAAACTATGATGTTCAACAGAGGAGAATTAAATTAATTATAATAAAAACATATTATAGAACACTATGCAGTTGTTAAAAATAATGGTCTTGAATAATATTTAGAGAATCTGGAAAACATTAAAGATATAGTTTTAGATTTAAAAAGCAGGTCAAAAAACACATTGAAAATAATCTTTTTAAAAATATAAACACAAATAATCAATGTGTTATTGATTGTCACTGAATGGTAAAATATCAGATTTTTTTCTTCTATTTTCTTGTAAATTTTCTCATATTTTCTCCAGTAGACAGTTATACTTTAATAATTATGAAAAATTTTTTAAAGATTAAAATACACATTAGGTTTCCACTGATGAAATTAACTAGATGTTTCCTTTAAATATTGCCTCTAAAATTGTGTGAAATGTGGAATTTGAGTAAGATGGGATTTGCTTTACCTGGCTATGAATGCTATTTATTCTTTTTAGTATCTTGGTACTTTTGGTTAAATGTAACTAACCACAAATTATTTAAGAATTTTTCTTTTACAGTGAGCAAAATATTTACAGCCACAGAATGTGATGATTTTGCCCAGGTCTTTAGACTTTGATTTCCTCTTTTGTACCTACCCTGAGCTTCATATTAATAAGTGGAGAAGGGGAAAAAAAAAAAAAAAAACTTCATTCTAGGAGGAAAAAAAGAAATCCTCCTGGTGAAGGCAAGGCCATTTGCTCTAGTGGTTGAACACAATTTTGCAAAGTCTTTTTTGTTCCTGGAAAGGGTTTTATTTATTTTTGAAAAAATAATGTGGCAATTTAGAATCTGAAGAGGTTTGCTGTCTCAGTTCAGCAGTGGACAATTTAACGAGGTCTGTGGTGCTACTTTCCAGCCGTGGAAATTACGTGCTGCTTCAAGGGAGGAGAGAGTTACAGCCGTAATTCGATGAAGTAGCAAATGCTTTGAAATTACCCATTTTCTTCCCTGCAGATGGAACAGATTTGGGCATTTTCAGATAAGGGACTGCTGACTAGATGGGGAGCTGCATTGGCTGACCCCCTTATAGCTACACTTGATCATTAATTACAGTAATTCCGAAAGCTGCGTTGCCTTTTGTGTTAGAATAGCTTTCTCAGACTTACTCAAACAAAAGAAATATTCGTTGAAAATATGAATTCTCAGGACTTTCCCGTTGAAAATCTGATTTAGTAAGTTAACACATGAGACCCGGAATCTGTTTTTAAATGTTATCCATGTGATTCTTTTTTAAACAAAATTAATTATTTTATTGAAATATAGTTGACATACACTATTATGTTAGTTTCAGGGGTACTATGTAAGGATTTGGCATTTACATACATTGTGAAATGATTACCAGGTTAAGTTTAGTAACTATCTGACCCCATACAGGATTATTGCAATATATTCGGCCATATTCCTTATGCTGAATATTACATCCCTGTGACCTGTGATTTATTTATTATATAATTGGAGGTTTGTCCTACTACTCTCACCCTTCCCTCTGGCAACCACGGGTTTGTATCTGTGAGTCTGTTTACCTCTTGTTTTTTTTGTTCTTTTTTTTTTTTATTCCATATGTAAGTGTAGTCATGCAGTGTTTGTCTTTCTCTGTCTGACTTATTTAACTTAGCATAATACCTTTCAGATCCATCCATTTTGTTGCAAATGGTAACATTTTATTTTTTTCTGTGGCTGAGTAATATTCCATTGTATATATATATATATATATATATATATATATATATACCACATCTTCTTTATCCATTTGTTTATTGATGGACACTCAGATTGTTTCCTTATCTTGGCTTTTGTGAGTAATGCTGCAGTGAACATTGGCATGCATGTATTTCTTTGAACTATTGTTTTTTTGTTGTTCTTTCTTAAATATCAAGAAGTGAAATTGCTGAATCATTTGGCAGTTCTATTTTTAATTTTTTGAGGGACCTTCATACTGTTTTCCATAGTGGCTGCACCAATTTACAATCCCAGCAGTGCAAAAGGGCTCCCTTTTCTCCACATCGTCACCAACTCTTGTTCTTTGTGGTCTTTTGATGATGGCCATTCTGACAGGTGTGAGGTGGTAGCTCATTGCAGTTTTGATTTGCATTTCTCTGATGATTAGTGATGTAGAATATCTTTTAATATATATGTTGGCCGTCAGTATGTCCTCTTTGGAAAAATGTCTCTTCAGGTCCTCTGCCCATTTTTTAATCAAGTTGTGGTTTTTGTGTTAAATTGTATGAAATCTTTATATATTTTGGATATTAATTTCTTATCAAATATATCATTTGCAAATATCTTCTCCCATTCATTAGGTGGCATTTTTTTGTTTTGTTGATAGTTTCCTTCACTGTGCAAAAGCTTTTTAGTTTGATATAGACCCATTTGTTAAATTTTGCTTTTGTTTCCCTTGCATGAGGAGACAAATCCAAAAAAATATTGTTAAGACTGATGTCAAAGAGTGTACTACCTATATTTTCTTCTAGGAGTTTTATGGTTTCAGGTCATACATTTACATCTTTAATCCATTTTGAGTTTATACCATGTGATTCTTAAAGTAAACTTTGAAAATATGTTGCCAGAGCATGTTTAAAACTCAGAACCAGATATTTAATGATTCTCCACTTATTTTAACTACAACTTCTCAAAGGTGTTCAACTACTTTTATTTCACATGCAAAAAAAAAAAAAAAAACCCCAATTATGGTGTATTGCATTCAATTTTTCATATTAAAAGTATTTTACCTTTAAAGTCAAACATGTATAGCTTGGTTTTCCTCATCTCTTTGCATTTTGTTCCATTTCTGGTTTTGTGTACTATTTCTCTTTATTCTCTTCTTAGAACACCAACCCTAAAAACTGAGGAAAAAAGTTAGGCAACACACGTTATAAGTATGAATCTCCTTGTGATCCTGGAGCACTTTTCATTTCTCTCTAGGGCAAGCATGTATGACACTAAATTTAATAGTTTGGGTTTTTTTTCTCTCTTACCCACCACATGCAATGCTTTTCCTCTAGGGCTGAGACTGCCCTTGATAAGGCAGATCACACCTCTGATGCTTTCCTGGGTACAAGGTGGGGGAGCATCTGGCACTTAGAGGACACTGCTTGCTTACAGGAAGTGATGGAGTCCAGGTTCCTAGCCAGACTCTCTCACCTCAGAGCCCCAGCACTACTCCACATTGATGGTTCATTGTAGATGCTCCTAAACAAAGGGTTGTACCTACCATGTAGAAAATGACCACACAAAAAAGTGTTTATTGGAGGAAATAATGGACAAAGTTTTAATGAAGTCTGTAAGAAAAAAATAAAAGTGCTAAAGTATTATTCCTACTGACTCCACTGGCAAGTCTTAAAATACAGTGATGACAGCACATTTCCTGTGGCTATTTTTGAGACACACACACACTTTATATTGGAAACAGCTATTTTTTTGTGACATCAATAATGTCATATGGGTGGTTAACAAATTTGATATATTATATTTCTCTAATAACAGTGGCATTTGAACTATTTTAATTTAAGGGAGCTCCAAACTAGTGAATACACATAAATATATTAGCCTGACTCCACAAAGACATTAAATTTATTCTTTAATAGTGCTCAAATACACTGAAAACACAGTTGTTTAACCACTGAAGATGAGTCCACCTCCATTACAGCTTTATATATTATAGAAATTTGCATAGCTTTGCATAAAATTTGATAAGGGTGAGAGGAGGGGGTGAGAATCAGCAATGAATGCCTACCCTATGCTATGTTGTACTCTGTTTAATCCCGGGAGCTAGTTACCACTAACCTTATTTTACACATAAGAAGACATGTAGAGAGAAGTTAAAAAGTTACCCCGTGGCACTAAATTATTAGATTGTGTACCAAGTCTCATTAGTGCCACAGTGGTTTTGGACACCTCACCAGACCACATCCGGACAATTATTTCTCACGGCAGCATTGTAATATAACTCATTATTCAAAATGACTTTTTGGTAACGGATGCAGTATCACTTTATATTGCTCCTTTTCATCTTAATATATTCCGGTAGATGTATATTTCACTATAAAGATATAGATAATTTTGCATAATTAAAGGTTAATCAGCACCACATTGACACACACATATAAATCATACTTGACTCTCATAGTTAATGATCATTATTGAGTCTAGGTGCCAATACTATGCCAATACTCTGACCCAGTAGTCTTAATAAGTATAATGCTGCATGACTCATAGAGTGAATGTGCAGGGTAGACCATGAATACCTCCAAGGTAAAAAATAATTTTAGGACAAAATTTGAGTAGTTTATTTCAAAATGAAAAGAAAAAAATCATATTTGTTGATCTATGTTTTCCTTATCTTATATATTTTGGGAAAAATAGATTGCTTCCACAAACCTTCCAAATTCTGCGCCCCTTACATCTGCAAAATACATAGAATGTAATAACATTCTACTTCCATACCTGTGCTCACATCACAGTAGCTTAGGGCAATTCGGTGACTTCTTTTTGAAGTTTTATATAGTGTTGTCTACCGGACCAAGGCTCCTTTGAAGCACTTTTGAAACATATTGTTTTAGTAGCATCAGGATCTGGAAATCCAAGCTGTCATCTCTATGAGTGAATAAAAACTTTGTTCATTGCATCTGCTATTTACATGGACATATTCACATGTGCACATCACTGTTGCTAGGAGACTCAGAACAAGATTCTGCCACCAGCCAGGAGAGATGCATAAATAAATGTCATTAGATCACCCCAGTTATCACAGCACACTGTTTTCTCTATTGCTCATCCTATTGCAGCTGAACTGAACTTCAAAACCCAAGCCTGCTTAAATTAGCCCAGGCTGTTGAATGTCTGCAAATATCTTAAACTAAAATTAAACACACCATAGCTAGTCATTGTGAATTCTCCCATCTATACTTGATTTTCTGATGTACATTCATACATCTTTCTTAAATCTAAGAAAGTATGGTCAATCTCTTTTACTATATCTGTGCGCTATCTCCCTATATCCAATGCGTATTCTCTTAGTCATACAGCTTAGAAACTATAGTTTTATCCAGAGTTTTTTTTCTTCATTCATTCAACACATTTTAATATTATTATAGTGATTGCGCTGCTGAGTATTTGGCAGTTTAGGCAATAAAATGAGTCAAAGAAGCTTTATTCTGATCTGGATGATTTTCATCCTGTGCTGAAAGGCAACTCACAAGGTGTTACGGTTTGGCAACAGATTTCCCGTCCCTTCCTTTCTCTTCCCTTCCCTTCCCATCCCTTTCCCCTCCCTCCCTCTCCTTCCTTCCTTTCTTCAATTGGAAGAAATTTTTTCCTCTAAAAGTTTTAAAATGGAGTCATAGGGTATACCAATTACGTATATAAATAGCTAGGTTTTTCTTCCCTTTTTTCTTCCTTTTTCTCTTCTTTGGATTTTTATTACCTTTCCTGTACATCAGAGATGCATGACTATATAACTTTAGAAAATTAAAATAATAATAACAGTCAACTCAGTATAGTGTGTTCTGTTTTATTTTCTGGCCACAGTTACCATGTGTTGAGATAATATTTCCTGAATATTTATTATGTTCATATGGTGTAGACAGTATACTAAACAACATATTTACACTACAATGAATCTCTTCCAATTGCTTTTGGGACACTGACTTTGTTAATATATCATCAATAACACTTTTTAAAGATAGGCAATTGATTATACTTTTTATTCATTTTAGTATATAGAATTTTACCAGGGAGAGAATGGGATAAAAAATTATCCTTTTTAGTTCTTGCTGTGGTCTATCCTTTATTCAGAGAATTTCAAGGCTCTTGTCTGGTTAACTTATACCTCACCTGGTAATGCAAATTTTGTAAGATCTTAGAGTTGTAACAGGTATTAACATATGTTGTTACTTTTATTTTTAGATAACTAAAATGAAGCCCGGAAACTTTGTAGCATGTTCAGTGTTACATAGACACTTAGAAATAGGCAGCATAGAGCCTCTCAGTTGGCTGCCCCATCCTGATGTTCTGTGCTTCTTATAAGCTGGCATTGATGATGAAAATTCTTCCATTGAAGACCAAATACATGTATTATGCATGTACATTGTGTCTGTGTTTTGGGGGAGTTACAGAGAAATAAAGTTACTTCCTTAGTATAAACAAATTAACCAGGATAGTTGCTAATAGTATCTGATGATGACAGCATGTGTTCCAGGAGGTGTTTGAGATTAAAAAAAAAAAATCTTCTTAAAGAAAATTACCTTTTAAAATGTCAGTGTGATTATGATCCCTCTCTCACTATGGATTCATATACCTAAAATTAAATGTATATATGTATTTCTTCTTCTGATTTCTCCAGTTGTTCTATTAACTCAAAGTTGCAATTCAAAATTGCCTTTAGCTCTTTCCTGTCCACCCTTCTTCCCACCAACCAGTGTTATTTTATTCTTTGTGTTTCCATCTCAGCAATATGGCTCATTTAACTCCTTTTTATCCCTATTCCCACTGCTACTCCCTAAGTGTAACCTCCAGTATTTTCCCATTATTTCTCTTCTGGAAAGGCTTCCTAATGCACAGCCATATGTGTACAAATTCAGGTAGATCTTCATGATTGGATTGAAGGACACCATCTCTACAGTTGTTCTATGTTCTCTCTTAAGAGAAAAAAACACACACTTTGTGTGCAAGATGGAAAAAATAGTACAAAAATGATATAACATATTTTGAATAGGGTGAATAGAAACAAACCAATATGAATAGGGAGGAAGTAAAATCTGGCCCTGCGGGTATAGAAAGAAAAGAAAGAAGAAAAAATGTGAATTGTGGCCCTATTCAATGAACGACTTTGCTTTTGGAGATGAAAAATATCTAGTATTGGATCCTCTGAAGCTTTATCCTATATCACAGAAAAACAAGAAGGCTCTTCAGGAAAAAGAATAAGGAATCCTTCACTAGCATGCTAAGGAAAGAATATGTATGACAGTCAGTGACTCCTTGCTCATGGGTATTTGTCACATGTGGGAACATACAGATCTGTCTTGGCCAATGAGAAATAACTTGTCTGTCTTGTTGTGACACCTTATGATGAAGAAAAATCTTTGTCTTAGCAAACCTGCCAACTACTATGTTCTACTTATCAACTGGGTGTAATTAGCTCCCCTAGAACATGCCTAGGCAGAAAGCCAAATAATTAGGGGACCTGGCTATTTTATCTGTTTTGAACTGAAATTTGGGACTTCAACAAAAAAAGAACCTCAGAATTGGCTTTAAGGATGAACTGATAATGATCGTAAAAACCAGTTTCCATGTCTTCTAGAAACTATGGCTAGGCAACATCCCTTATTCTCCCTGGCAACGTGATGCCCCCAATAAAATGGAGCAGGATTGACGCCTGCCACCTCCACATGGGCTTCAGAGAATCCCACAAACGCCTTTCCATGCTCCTCCCTCTGTTACTGGCTGGATGTTGGCATCCAGAGCAATCTTGGAAATATATGTTATATATATATATGTTAAGAGCATGGGTAAGTTTGGATCAATTAATGCTGGGAGGAGGCTTGAACTGCCTTGAACTGTTTTGGACAGTTTTACATGAATGAAAATTAAATACCAAGTGTTTTTCAGCCATTATTCCATTATTCAGTTGGAGTTTTGTTAAACCAGCTAGCATTTTGGTAGATAATATAGATGGAATCTAGAAGTATATTTATTGTATGTAACAAATATAGATGGTTTATATAAGTTTTAAATATCTTTCTGGCTTATAGTTTTAAATAATTTTTTAAAAATTATTATGGGTAGTCAAAAAATGTAGTTAGGAAGACAGAGACTAAGGATATGTTTTGCCTAGAGAATCAGTTACATGAAGAGAAGGGAGTTTGAGTAAAAGTAGAATGAAAAATCATTTTTTCTAGGAAGTTAAACATTATTATTATAGTTAATAAAGACAATTTAGAAGAAAAACAAAAAAAGGTAGCAATAAATAATTCATAGGAGAAATGAGTCATAAATTTTATACATTCCTCCTGCCTTTAGAAATTTATACACCATTTATAGCAATACAACCCTACCTTAAGAAACAAGAAACATGTCAAATAAACAACCTAACATTACACCTAAAGCAATTAGAGAAAGAGGAACAAAAATACCCCAAAGTTAGCTGAAGGAAAGAAATCATAAAGATCAGATCAGAAATAAATGAAAAAGAAATGAAGGAAACGATAGCAAAGATCAATAAAACTAAAAGCTGGTTCTTTGAGAAGATAAACAAAATTGATAAACCATTAGCCAGACTCATCAAGAAAAAAAGGGAGAAGACTCAATTCAATAGAATTAGAAATGAAAAAGGAGAAGTAACAACTGACACTGCAGAAATACAAAGGATCATGAGAGATTACTACAAGCAACTCTATGCCAATAAAATGGACAACCTGCAAGAAATGGAAAAATTCTTAGAAATGCACAACCTTCCCAGACTGAACCAGGAAGAAATAGAAAATAGGAACAGACCAATCACAAACACTGAAATTGAAACTGTGATTAAAAATCTTCCAACAAACAAAAGCCCAGGACGAGATGGCTTCACAGGCGAATTCTATCAAACATTTAGAGACGAGCTAACACCTATCCTTCTCAAACTCTTCCAAAATATAGCAGAGGGAGGAACACTCCCAAACTTATTCTAGGAGGCCACCATCACCCTGATACCAAAACCAGACAAAGATGTCACAAAGAAAGAAAACTACAGGTCAATATCACTGATGAACATAGACGCAAAAATCCTCAACAAAATACTAGCAAGCAGAATCCAACAGCACATTAAAAGGATCATACACCATGATCAAGTGGGGTTTATCCCAGGAATGCAAGGATTCTTCAATATACGCAAATCAATCCATGTGATACACCATATTAACAAACTGAATGATAAAAATCATATGATCATCTCAATAGATGCAGAGAAAGCTTTCGACAAAATTCAACACCCATTTATGATAAAAACCCTCCAGAAAGTAGGCATAGAGGGAACTTACCTCAACATAATAAAGGCCATATATGACAAACCCACAGCCAACATTGTCCTCAATGGTGAAAAACTGAAACCATTTCCACTAAGATCAGGAACAAGACAAGGTTGCCCACTCTCACCACTATTATTCAACATAGTTTTGCAAGTTTTAACCACAGCAATCAGAGAAGAAAAAGAAATAAAAGGAATCCAAATCGGAAAAGAAGAAGTAAAGCTGTCACTGTTTGCAGATGACATGATACTATATATAGAGAATCCTAAAGATGCTACCAGAAAACTACTAGAGCTAATCAATGAATTTGGTAAATTTGCAGGATACAAAATTAATGCACAGAAATCTCTTGCATTCCTATACACTAATGATGAAAAATCTGAAAGTGAAATTAAGAAAACACTCCCATTTACCATTGCAGCAAAAAGAATAAAATATCTAGGAGACAAAAGACCTGTATGCAGAAAATTATAAGACACTGATGAAAGAAATTAAAGATGATACAAATAGATGGAGAGATGTACCATGTTCTTGGATTGGAAGAATCAACATTGTGAAAAGGACTATACTACCCAAAGCAATCTACAGATTCAATGCAATCCCTATCAAACTACCACTAGCATTTTTCACAGAACTAGAACAAAAAATTTCACAATTTGTATGGAGACACAAAAGACCCCGAATAGCCAAAGCAATCTTGAGAAAGAAAAACAGAGCTGGAGGAATCAGACTCCCTGACTTCAGACTATACTACAAAGCTGCAGTAATCAAGACAGTATGGTACTGGCACAAAAACAGAGATACAGATTAATGGAACAGGATAGAAAGCCCAGAGGTAAACCCAGGCACATATGGTCACGTTATCTTTGATAAAAGAGGCAAGAATATACAATGGAGAAAAGGCAGCCTCTTCAATAAGTGGTGCTGGGAAAACTGGACAGCTACATGTAAACGAATGAAATGAGAACACTCCCTAACACCATACACAAAAATAAACTCAAAATGGATTAAAGACCTAAGTGTAAGGCCAGACACTATCAAACTCTTTGAGGAAAACATAGGCAGAACAGTCTATGACATAAATCACAGCAAGATCCTTTTTGACCCACCTCCTAGAGAAATGGAAATAAAAACAAAAATAAACAAATGGGACCTAATGAAACTTAAAAGCTCTTGCACAGCAAAGGAAAGCATAAACAAGACGAAAAGACAACCCTCAGAATGGGAGAAAATATTTGCAAATGAAGCAACTGACAAAGGATTAATCTCCAAAATTTATAAGCAGCTCATACAGCTCAATATCAAAAAAATAAACAACCCAATCCAAAAATTGGCAGAAGACCTAAATAGACATTTCTCCAGTGAAGTTATACAGATTGCCAATAAACACATGAAAGAATGCTCAACATCATTATCATTAGAGAAGTGCAAATCAAAACTACAATGAGATATCATCTCATACCGATCAGAATGGACATCATCAAAAAATCTACAAACAATAAATGCTGGAGAGGATGTGGAGAAAAGGGAACCCTCTTGCACTGTTGGTGGGAATGCAAATTGATACAGCCACTCTGGAGAACAGTATGGAGGTTCCTTAAAAAACTAAAAATAGAACTACCATACGACCCAGCAATCCCACACTGGGCATATACCCTGAGAAAACCATAATTCAAAAAGAGTCATGTACCACAATGTTCATTGCAGCTCTGTTTACAATAGCCAGGACATGGAAGCAACCTACGTGTCCATCAACAGATGAATGGATAAAGAAGATGTGGCACTTATATACAATGGAATGTTACTCAGCCATAAAAAGAAACAAAATTGAGTTATTTGTAGTGAGGTGGATGGACCTAGAGTTTGTCATACATAGTGAAGTAAGTCAGAAAGAGAAAAAAAAATACTGTATGCTAACACATATATATGGAATCTAAAAAAAAAAAAAATGGTCATGAAGAACCTATGGGCAAGATGGGAATAAAGAAGACGCAGACCTACTAGAGAATGGACTTGAGGATACAAGGAGGGGGAAGGGTAAGCTGGAACAAAGTGAGAGAGTGACATGGACATATATACACTACTGAATGTAAAATAGCTAGCTAGTGGGAAGCAGCCGCATAGCACAGGGAGATCAACTCGATTTGTGACCACCTAGAGGGGTGGGATAGGAAGGGTGGGAGGGAGGGAGGGAGATGCAAGAGGGAAGAGATATGGGGTTATATGTATATGTATAACTGGTTCACTTTGTTATAAAGCAGAAACTAGCACCCCTTTGTAAAGCAATTATACTCCAATAAAGATGTTAAAAAAAAAAAGACAAAGAAATTTATACACCAAAGAACAGAGTGTTATTTACATATTGATGTGGTTTTTATACAGGGAGGTAAATAAAATTCCTTCACGGGCATTATTATGGTTTTATATGGTTGTTATGGTTGTGTTCTAAGGTAATGGAATTTGACAAAAAGGGATCGAGGATTGGGTCTATTTGAAAAATATGTTATCTAGTGTTAAGATTTTGCCTTGTTGATCTCGGTTTGGGAAAGGGTTCAGTGATGGACATTTATGAATAAAGGCACTGTTTCAGTAAGGTTACTTAACTGCTGAATTTAAAAGCCCACAAAGCTCTTAAAGTGCTTAACATTATAAGTTTATTTGTCCCTCATACGAATGCCAATCCAGACCTGATGCCCCTCAAACTGGAAGTGTTGAGAATCACTTTAAGTTTTCCCTGGAGCGGGAAGAAGAGTGAAGTCACAGCAAGGTCAGTTTGGTGGTGGGTGTTGACAAGGAAAGAGTCAGAAGCCGGTAACCCATTCTTTCTCTTTTCCTGAGAAACCTGGAAAGAAGGCGTGACACTTGTCCAATCTTGTTATAATCATTCTAGTAAGCAGACCTCCTAATAAACTCATAAATGGTATTTACCAGTAGAAAGATAACAGAGTGCTATTATTATCCATGAAATACTTTTATCAGAATATATCAGATCTGCTTAGGTTGTTTACTGTAAGTAAATCTGGGATGTATGGATATATGGTCATGACTGGCTGGGAGATAGGGTATAGTCACAGAAGCTCCATGGTTAATGTGATAACAGATGATGATGTTCCTTAACATCTCAGTAATCACTGAGCATTCATTGCTCAGAACAATTGTCCCAGGTTGACTCTAAACCTGGATGCATCCTGAAGCTAGAGATAAAGGACCATTTACTGAGCAATTTTTTCAGACAGTCTCGGCTGTCTCCAAGAGAATAATGCATTGTGTCTCATGATTGCTTGCCTCCTTTGATTCACTAGCAAAATGAATGAAAAATTTGATACAAAGTAAAGTCTATGATTCCTGTGAGTCTCATTTGACCATTCAACGCTTTGTTTCATCAGAGTGGTAGGACATGAATATGTAGAAGAGAAAATGTAGAGCTAGTAAATTTCTAAATTATTTACCTCTTCTCTGGGGGAAAAAGTAGTACATACCCTATGGATCAAAAGCCGAGGTTATTGTATTTAAATTTAGTCAGAAAATTGCGAGTATATAGATTCTCTACATGAATTCCAGTCTTTTGGTTTGGATAAATGTGTCAGTTGGGATTGCATTTGGCTGAAAGTGATATGGTTCAACTAGGTAGAGGTTGTTTTAATTATTAAAATACTTGACAAGAAAGCAGACCTTTCAGAGTTCCCAAGAATGCCTCTAAGGTTCCAGCGTCCCATGTCTTTCATATCTAAGGAAATCTCAGCAGGTATCTTCCCTCTTGTGGCTCTCTATCTCAGGCATCAAACCTTTGCCCTCTTTGGAGGAAGATGAGGAGGAAGAGAGGAAGATAATGTAGTGAGCAAACAGTATATGGAAATTGCTAGCCAACTTTGGCTTCTGTCGCATTGACTAGAAATTTGTCATGTGACTACCCCTGGATGAAATAGTGTCTGTGAAGTTAATTAGTTTTAGTTATGCGTACTGCCACATCAAATAAAATTATGGATCAGTTGTAAGGAAGAGGAAAGGATAGAAATTAGAAAAGCAATTATTCGTGTCTACCATGACAAAATGCAAAAAAGTCTTTCTAGAAGAGACCGTGGAATCATAATGGGTAAAATTGGGTTGTTATCACAAGTAGTTTTTGAAAATAAACGTAGGTTGCAGATTTGATGGTTGTGGATGCTTCAGAAGGGTTTTTGGATCTAGAGGGTGGCATTGTATGATCACTAATGTATCTTCCAACTGTGAGATTTGATAAGTCTATTGTTTTTGTCTTGTGTATCTCTCCCTCAATATTTTTTCACTCCAATCAAAAATGAAGGCAAGTTTCTTTTCAGACCCATCACAAACTAACTCATTTCAATATTCAAACACCTTCAGTGACTTCTAATTGGCTATCACAGACATATTGAATCAAAATTGATGAAGCCCATGAATCTGAAGATTTTGGAACTTATCTTTGATTAGAATAGGCAGCCAGGACTGGGAATTGTGTTTGGTCCACTATATTATGTTGTAACAGACCTTTCTAATCCTGTCTCTTCTCTCCTACTTTTTCTCAACTGTACATTACATTAAATTACTCACTGTTCTTCAATCTACCACTTATTTTCCTGCCTCTGTAACTATGTTTTTTTTTCTGTTTCTCAGAATGATAGTTTCTAACAATTGCCCAGAGTTTTAATTGCATTTTTTTCAAAATTCTCTGTATTCTCTGAATGTAGCGGTCACTACATTCAGGAATCTTTCTTCTTATTTCTTCCAGGTAGTAATAGTTCCTTCTTTAGATACAAAGACTATTTTGTGTGTTTATTTTATGTATTTTACAATACTCTGTCCTTTAGGAACATTTTGAGATATCAGAATTTCATCTTTTTTAACCTCTCTTGGTGTTTTAGGAAAAAAACTCTCATACTCAGCAAAATATAAATTCAATAAATGTTTGCTAATTTTTTGAGAAAAAGAACATGAAAGATAACCAGAGAGAGCAAAGGAAAACTGAAATTTAAAGACCATTTCAAAAATGTTATATTCAAAATTAAACTATGATTATTTGTTTTTATAAGACACAGGCCATTGAGATGAATGTATGGTGTATAATCTGTAGCAAGATAAGTATGTTTATATTTTCTCATAAAAAACTATGATTATATGTCCAATAGTATGATTTTTAATGGACTTATATATAGTGAAAATCTCTTTGTGAACCTTGAGTCAGGACCTTTCTCTCTCCTTCTCTGTGTATGTGTTTAAAATATCTCTATCTATCTTTCTATCTACCTATTTATGATCTATCTACCTACCTCTTTATATATCTAAATAGCTAGAGAGCTAAATAGATGGATATATATGTATATATACATACATAATACTATAATTCCTGATGGTGTTGCATTACATTATATATTATTTAATATTTCATATGATACATGTTGTGAACTCTCTAGTGAAAAAGTATTTTCCTTTGATTTTAACATAGACAGAAAGATAATGTAAGTGGAAGAGCTCAATGTTAAAAGGAACATTCATAATTGTAATGATTGTAACGGATGGAAAAAGGAGTCTTGGAAATTAAAATCATTGTCAGTTTTCACGTTTTTCCCATTCACATTTTTTTCTGTCTGGGGTCTGAGATAAGTATAAATTAAGGAGTCCAAAATGACACTAAGCTTGATGATTAACTACCGGGATATAAAGTAATTAGTATGCAAAAATCAACTGGGCTGAATGAAATATATTTTCAACCTTCAAGGATATAGTTTTGTTATCATAACTCTAGCAAAATGAAAATGTACAATATAAAAAGGATTTATACTGTATAATTAATGGAAACCTTTGATACCAATTGTGAAAATAAAATGACAGAACTCTTATGACTGAATTAAAATAGAAATAGAGAGTCTCTCCATCTGGTCCTTAAGAGAAAGCTGTGAAATTTTATATAATAACAGTGCTATTTGCAGGTTCTCCACTGGACATATTTTACTAGCATATTTTCTGAGGTAAATTTTATTTTTTCTTTTGCAAGTTTTCAGCACAGATACTGGAAAAGCCCTGAGTCTTTTTGTCATCTTCTTCCTGCCCCCTACTTCAATTGGTCCTCCATAGGGTTCTGCAGGAATGTATCTGAAATGCAAGATGTTAAGACTGTTCTCAATTCTTTATTGGCTTTTGCAGCCTAAGTTCATTGACAGTATAAAGTGGTCATTTGTAATCTGCCCCTGTATCCTCTCCAATGTCATCTCTTCAAGCTGTTTCTTGCAATATTTTTTCAACACCGTCACTGCTTGCTGTTCTTTCCCCATCTTCTTGCAGTCCTCTGGACTTAACTGCACTTCCTTACATCCCAACTTTATCCAATTAACTCCACTCTTTAAGACTCCTTTTAGGCATTACTTTCTCCAGGAAGCTTTGTTAACCACCAAGCCTTGTTGGTCAGGTGTCCCTTTTCTGTGCCCTCATAATACCTCATTTTACTCTAACTTGTTTTGTTGAAGTATAACATGCATGCAGAGAAAGGCAAGCACTACTAAACTCATAGGTTGGTAACGTTAGCCCACAAAACCAGCACTTTTGATGAGAAATAGGACATGATCCCACCGTGGAAGCCTCTTTCATCCCTTCCAGTCACAACTCCACCCAAAGACAGTTACTGTTCTCACTTCTAGCATCATACGTTAGTTCCATCTGTTTTTGAATAATATAATGTGTATAATTTTGTGTACTGAGCGAAAGTTACCTTAGGACCTTGTCTTTGTATAGCTTAGTTAAGTGATGAGTATGTGATAGATGAAGGAAAATATCCAATTTTTCTTCCCAAAGACAGATTTCCTCTGTCTGCATAAATTGAAGTAGTTTAGCATACTGAAAAATATCTTAATGTGTAGCAATAAGAAGACTCACAGTTGTGTACAGTTCTTACACTGTTTTTTCTATGTTATTTATACTACATTCTTTATGTTTCTAAAAACTATTTTTCATAGCAGACCTTCCAGTTTCAGGTCACTTAACTGTATATTTCTGTGAAGCATACAATTCTTTGTAGGAAAAAATAGATAATAAAGACAAAGAAAGTATTAGATAACTCTAAATGTATTGATTTAGATAGTATTCGAAAGGCAGTGCATATAAAAACAATATTTATATCCTCTTCCTTTTAAACATGGAAAGAAATTTGAATAGAAAACATGAGTTACGTTTGGGTCAGGTTACAGAAAGAGCACATGTCAAGAACTAGTGTGAGTATGAAATTTCACCTTAATTGGAAACTACGAAGTCAGCCTGCCACAGTTTCATGGATGCTGACAGAACACATGAGACTCTTGATCAGAGACAAAAGACTTTATTACTCACAGGAGTCATAGTCAGAGTGACGGTATTTTCTTAGGCTGGTTTCCTGATCTTCAATCACCACAGTGACAAGAAGAGGGCGTCTTCACACACAGTGGATGACATTACAGGAGAAGAATCTTGAGCTTAAGGAGCCCACATCTTTTATGAAGGACAGTCAGCATATCCTTTGCTTCAGGGATTGGCACTGTCTGTGTATTCTGTGGCTCTCAGCAAACCTACATTTTGTTGTGTGTCTTGCTATACCAACATCCTAGAAAAGATAGTTTGGAACAGAAGCCATCAGTGCCTTTGCTTAAAAGACATGCAGAAATGTGAGAAAGCCATGGACCATAGTCTCCCCCAAATATCTACCCCTAGTTTGTACATTGTTTTGGATTCTGGTGAATTTTCTGATAATAACACTACTCTGTCAGCCATTATGATTAATCTGAAAGATTAAGTTTTGTCTCAAACAGAACTTAATTAAAACTACTATCAACACATTGCCAAGAAGTAGGATGAGGCCAACATGTGGTATTGATTTCAACCATGACCCACAGGGTCCTGGACACAGCCAGCTGAACAGATCCCATTAACCACTCTGATCAATCTTAGAAAGTCAGATGGCTTTCTCAGAATTTCTTATTAGACCTTTCTATTTGACCTGTGGAATTAACCAGGTATAGCAAGAAGTATTAACAATTTCAGAGCTCCTCCTTGGCCCATAAGGAAGAAGTGTAGGGCCAATCTCTCATCCATAAAGACACTGGCCAGTGAGTTGAGGCTGGGCTGTTTCCCTTTCAGAGATGGTGTCATTGATCACTACAGATAAAATCAGGGACATAATTCATACCATCTTTTATCATTGATGACTCCCACTGTTGGGATAACTACACACAAGGTGTGTTATCCCTTTGGGTAGCTCCCCACAGTAACCAAAGGAGTTTCATTTTGGGGAGATCACTGCAGTCATCTGAGGGCTACCTGATCCATTGGTGGCATTTCCATAACACTTAAAGGTCTCCTATGACCTTACATAAAATGCAACTCACTGTATTTTGAGGAGAGAGGCAAGCTAATACTTGACTTGCACACCTAAAGTATTGTCTCAGATTCCCTGGACAGTATTGTTCATAATTTGGGGAGGGGGAGCTCCTCTAAGTGCATAGGCTGACAGTGTCTTCAATGGGTCCTCTCAGCTAGCTAATAAGCCTTTGGTTTCCAGGTCATTTCCAGTAATTAAGTTGGTTCTTTGTTCTGAGAGGGATTTCCTGAGGACAATTAATCCAATCTTGTCCTGTCTGTCCACACACCAGCCAGGTGGCATTCATCCAGCCCAATGAAGGACTGAATGAAGGCTATGGCAGTGGGGGTGGGGAGACGTCTGGAGGTATGGACAGATGTTCCACATGAGATATAGAAGAACTGGAACCATCCTTGGCTGTTTCAGATAGACAGACATTTTGGTAAAACTAGAAAGAAAGGTGATCGAGTGATGATCAGAGCCTTGGCCGGGGATGGCAGATCCAATAGTCAGTTAAATTTAAGGTGTTTGCAATTATTTGGGAGAGCTGCACCTGGGCGTTTCCCTTCCTCATGAATGCTGCATTGAGAGGCTCTGAAGGAGAAAAAATTATTAATATCCTACACTCCTCTGTATTTCCCAGAATCCAAGATGTTGCACACACCTCTACAGGCGTTGGGGTTCTAGATCTTCCTCTACCAGCACAAAATCAGTGGGACACATTCCAGCAGTAATAACTTTACTTCTGTTCTATTACTGTCCAACTCACAGCTAGATCTTTTGACCAAAAAATCAGGTGCAAGAAGGAGCTGGGATGTATTTATAAAACGTAACCAAAATTTGCTTTGCCTCCTAGGCCCTCTTTGGCCCAGCTGCCACCTGCAGGGTCTCTCTTTGGTTTTCAGCGGTTTGACTATGATTTGTTTAGGTGTGGTTATCATTTTTATATCTTCCTTGGGGTTTATTGTTCATCTCATATCAATAATTCTGTCTTCCCCAAACTGGAAGGATTTGGAAATTATTTCTTCAAATATTTCTTCTGTCCTTTTTCCCTCTCCTCTCCATTCATACGGCTGTTGTGACTCCATTAACACGGCTGTTGAATCGCTTGATATTGTCCCGCAGGTCTATGAGATTTTGTTCATTTTTTTTTTAAAACAAATTCTTCAATGAATTGTTCAATTAAAAAAAAAATAAACATGTTTAGGCTTCCTATTTAGTAGCTTTATTGGGGTGTAACTTACATGTAAAATTTACAAAATGCACTTGTTTTAGGAGTACTATTTGATGAATTTTAATCTTTGTATACGGCCATGTAACTTCTACCTCAGTCAAATTATACAGCCTCCTTCTACAGACATCCTCAGGCCCCTTTACAGGGACCATTCATTCCCAAAGAACACAAAGTGCTTTGTTCTTTTCTGCAAAGTGCAGCTTTTCTTTTCTGCAAAGAGGAAATCCACTTGTTGGACCTCCCATTCCTCTCCTTTACCAATCGTGCTTTTTCATTACTAGCACCTACTTTCTATCATACTTGCCAGCACAATCACTCCTTGAGGACCCTGAGGTCCTAGGTCTTGTCAGAAAAAAAAAGAAAATGCTTAGTTACATGAAAGCAAAATGTTCACACAGTTCTCTTAATCCTTTCAGAGGTGAAATTATTTTAAATATCACTTTAAAAAAGTAAAATCATTTTTCTCCCCCAAATCTCTGCATATTTTTTGGTTGTATATACATAAGCATGCTTCTCTTGGTAAACTATTTCAGTGTTTTTCTAGAATTGGTTCCCCTAGAAAAGATGAAATCTGTTTGTCTATATGTGTCCAAGTACAGAGTTTTACAGATGACAGTTTTAAACAAAAATATTGGGAGAGGTAGATTAAGAATATTCAGCTGGTTATGCTACACTAGAGGCTTTTCTTGTGGATTAAGGATTTGGCCATATGATGGAAATAGTTTCCAGTCATTCCTATTAGTTGAAAATGAAAACTGATCTAATATAAAACCTTAGAGTTTTTATTACCCTTTCTTTCTTTTATTTTTTTAGATAGATTTTAGTCTTAAGGACATGGGTTTAAATTGGTGTACAAGACATACTCCTTAAAATGTTGTATTATCTTTTTCTGAGTCTTCCACTAAAATGCCACTCTAAAGCATATTGACATCTCTATGGTGTTTTTAAGTCTTAGATTTAGATTTCCATTATTGTTTATCTTTTCCATATTCCTTACCTTTTCTTTGAGAGAATGCATGTTTTTATTCAGTGTATTCATTATATAAATTGTCTTTGTCTATGAAAGTGTAATTATTTGGAAATGAAAATTGGATTAAAAACATGAGTGCTAAAAGCTTACAACAGTCAAGTTTATAATTAATAGTACTTTTGTATTATGCACCAAAAAAGTCTGTTTTCCATTTTATTTAAATATTCTTTTCTTGTTTATGTCCTGGATTCTTCTTGTCAGACAGCCATAATTAAAATAATTGATTCTGTGAAAAGATCCAGCAGTGTAATGCTTAACAGTCCATATCAAAAAGGTCAGACACCAATTACTGTAATTTTGCATAAAATGAAGTAAAAAAGCTGCCCCTTTCACTCCAAGTGAAAAATGTTAGGATAATCAGAATTCTCAGGAGGCTTTTTCAATCAATACATGCTTCAGTGAATGATTGCAGCCCCCAAATTGAAAGAACATTCTATTCAGGCCTACAATTATGGTCACACGGAATATAAGTCCTTTTAGAAGGATTTTTTTTTTCTGTTTGAAAAGATTGATTTTGGTTGTCCATAATCCTCATGTTTTCTCCGACACAGTGTTTTGTATGTTTCCGGAGTTCAGTCCCTTTTGTTAATGTTTGCATTCACTGGATTGACTCCTTCCTGAAATGCTTGTGACTCTGTAGCAAGGATACCTTTTCTCTTTAGACTTTCAGGGCTTTAACCAATGAAACCTACACATTTTAGGACGATGTAATACTGCAACCTTGAGGGTACTTTTAAAGTCAGCATATGGAAAACATCTTTCACATTAAAACAGCTTTCTGAGTCCGCAGAAATGCAATTAATTTTTCCAGTAAAATATCCTTTTTTTTTTTTTTTTTGGATTTAAGCCCCACACTAACCCAGTATGATTTTATCTCAACTTGATTACATCTGCAAAGACCCTATTCCAAATGTAACATTCATAGGCTCCTAGGGGACATGAAATTTGGGGCACAATATTCAATCTATTACACTATAAATTTAAAAATATATTGTATAACTATATATAGTGCTTTTATAGTTATACTATTAAAAAAAACCCCTCACATGGCCTAGGTGACCCAGCCAGTAAGTGGAATAGATCAAATTTAAACTTTGTTCTGTTTGGTTCCACACATGGTTATCACCCTGCTTTTTACCTTGACAGTAGATCTATATTTTATGCTTTATGAAGAGCTCAGGGCTACTCAAAGCTCTTTACTCTCAAAGTCAAACCTCTAACCCAGACACATATGCACAAACCATCTTTAATTTCAAGGCAAATATTCTGATATGAGTAGAGCATGTAAGAACAGTATGTTTGATATTTTTTAATGCCTAGGGAAGTAATATAAGGTAAGTAGACTGGTGACTATATCTGATCCTGAAGTTTACAGGGGGATATTCTTCTTTCTGTCTGCTTTCAATTGAGTTTGATGTGGCAAGAATCACAGGGATAATTTCACAATTAGCCCTTAGAAAACTGGTTCTCTAAGTCTGGGCCCTGGACCAACAGCAGCTTCTTGGACATTATGAGAAATGCAAATTCTCATGTCTAGCAATCTCTGTTTTAATGAGCCCTCCAAGGGATTGTGATGGACACTAAAGTTATAGAACTACTACTCTAGAATCAGCTTTTCCTCTACTCTTGGGCATTTATTAAGAGAGGTGTCCTTGGTGTCTTCCCTGGTCCAATGTATTCACCAGGGTCAGCAACTAGAAATGTATTTGTCCTTGAGGTTTAGCTAGTAATATTAAAGTTAATGTTCTTGCTTTTTCTGCTCATTTACATTCTGATTTTGGTGTCACTTTGGGAAGTGGTTGGGTTGTGAGATCACAATGAACTTTTTACATTATATCCAACATGTCTTAATTTCAGTTTCTACCTCATATTACAGATATTTGGGTACATGTTTTATCTTTCTTTTATGGATATAAACTTTTTTAGGACAGGGATAGTATATTGTTATGCTTCCATCCTTCCACGGTGCCTACAAATAATAAACTTTCCGTGTACAGAGTGGCCACTCAATATGTTTTGAGGAAGGGGATTGAATTAAACATATAATCTTAGAAAAAATAATTTCACAAAAGCAATTTTTATGTCCTAGATAGTTAATCATATTGACATTTCATAGTATTTATCTGTATATTTCAAAGCTAATGCCTTTTATTGGAAACAGAATAGAATTATCCACTAAACCAATTTCTATAGTGGAAAAAAAAACTTTTAGAGCAACATGAATCAAAATGTCCTTTTGAATATAAAGTACAGTGACAATAATAATTGAAGTTCCTAGAAGCAATGTAGCCGTAATGAGCTGCTGCCACAGCTCTCATGTACTTACTTATTAAGCACAGAGGAACTGTTTGCTGCTGTGGATAAAAAGAGCTGGACTGCTTGATCGTTTGCTTAACTCCACTTTATTTTTATTTATTTATTTTAAAATATCTTTATTGGAGTATAATTGCTTTACAATGGTGTGTTAGTTTCTGTTTTATAACAAAGTGAATCAGCTATACATATACATATATCCCCATTAACTCCACTTTAGATAAAGTCTTTAGAAAGTAAGCTTCCATTAACGAGATTTTCTTAAAACCACTTAATGGGTCTCTGCCTTCTATTTAATGTTTAAGATGTCAAATGAGAGTGTTTGCTCTTTAGGAATCTCTACTGCTAGTTCATTTCTACAGAATATGATACTTCTCCTCTACCTCGCAAAAAACCGATAGATTATTCTTGCCCCATTGTGTAACTTAAAATCATTCTTCATTTCTCTAAATTCAATATATTTCTAATTTCATTGTATTTTTGTTGATCTAAATTCATCCTTTAAAAATTGTAATTCTTTTAAAAGCTAAGGATTACCTTTGTTTATATAATAGCATATTTTGGAAATTATTTAGAATTTAATATTCAAGAAGCTAGAATTTAGAATTTTGTTTCATTTGTCATTGATTACCAGCCTAGAACATAGGCACTTAATAAACATTTGAAAATTGAATGAATTCATTCATTTTACTATAGAGAGGAATTTCAATGTGAAATAACCCATCCAAGGGATGATGTGGTCTAGAAATGTTCAGTGGGGAAGAACATTGCACTGTCTTAGAATCTGACTGAGTCTGAAATCAGATACCAGCTGTGTGGAGAGAAAGCTACCCAGTCATTATACAGAGTGTCCCTAAGTAGGTGGATGTGGTTGAAGTATGTCACTTTTGGGTTGATAATTTGAGAATTGTCATATAGCATTACGGAATTTAAAAAATATAAACTATAACAGGCAATGTCAATATGTGATGATAGGAAAAAAGTATTGCTACTGGCTTTCTAGAGTCATTTTTGTCCCTATAAGCAGAGTAAGCAAATTAGGATGATCATTCATGCATAATTTACACTTAGGTGAAGTTTTCTCAGTGTTAGAAGCCATCCAATTCTTCAGGTTATCAACTGCCAAGAGCAGGTATAATGTAGTTTATCTACAGCTGAACTGAAGATAATCATCTTAAAGAAATGAAAACAACTTCTTAGCATAAAAAGATGCTTATCCTCTGATAAGTCTACTAAATATAGGTTCAGAGAGAGTTAAGAACTCCCAGATTTAAAATAGCTCATGCATACCAATTAGCCTGTTTGGTTCTCCTTTGCTCGACCTCAGTCCAACCTGGTTGATGATCCCTTCACCATTCTTCCTGTACCTCATGTTCTGCTCTGCAAGGAAATCAGCAAGAGAGTTCAACAGATCCTCCTAGGTAGTGCAGAAAGTTTTCTGAACTAATATTTACTCAACATTTCTCTTCTTTATTTTCAGATGACCTATTATCCCTCACTTTCTTTCCTTCCCAAACTTATCTTAAATTTTCCCAAGCTTTCACTGAAAATTTATGTTCAAATTCCATCCTTCTTCACAAACTTATCTTACTTCACAAAACTACCTCCTTTTCACTTTCTCCCTTCATTCTATATAAGGGCCAAAACTTACCAGATTATGAAAAAGAAATGTGCTCAAGATATACCTGAATTGACAAAAAAAGTATATATTTTGAAGTGAAAATAGATTTAACAAAGAACTATTGCCACCAACTAGTAAAGTCCTTGATGGATAAGAGAAGTCTACTTCAAAATCAGCCTATTTTTTTATTTGTCTCTTTATAATCTAAATAAAGAGATCTTCTTTGAGCTATAACTTGTAATACTAAAAGCATACTTAATTCCTAATATTATTAAATAATCTGCATTTTTATTGTGGCAATGTTTTCTACTATATTTCATGAAAAATATGTATCATTGAATACTGATGAACATTCTGGTGATCTAGTTTGGGAAGCATATCATTCTTTTTTTTTTTTTTAATTTATTTATTATTTATTTTTGGCTGTGTTGGGTCTTCGTTTCTGTGCGAGGGCTTTCTCTAGTTGCGGCAAGCGGGGGCCACTCTTCATCGCGATGCGCGGGCCTCTCACTGTCACGGCCTCTCTTGTTGCAGAGCACAGGCTCCAGACGCGCAGGCTCAGTAGTTGTGGCTCACGGGCCTAGTTGCTCCGCGGCATGTGGGATCTTCCCAGACCAGGGCTCGAACCCGTGTCCCCTGCATTAGCAGGCAGACTCTCAACCACTGCGCCACCAGGGAAGCCCCGGGAAGCATATCATTCTTTACTAGGCTGTTCTCACACGAAAACACATTCCCAGTTTAGGCACGTAAATTACAAATGGAATATAGGAGCATCAGCAAGTGGAGTATTTGCTGATTCAAATTGCTTCTTAGAAACTATTTAATGCAAGAAATCTTTTTATTGTGATCCCCAAGTTTTCTTAAGTTATATTAGTAAACAGTTTAGGAAGATGGAAAGAGAGGAATGAAAATTGTGGCCTTGAAATAAAGCCAAGCAACCTTGTCAACTTAGACTGGGCAGTGAATCCCAACATTTACTGTGTGTCACAATCACCAAAAGGTTTGTTAGTACACAGGTGGCGGAACCCCACCCCCAAAGTTCATTGTAAGGATGTCAGTGGTCAAGTTTATATTTATAATAGGTAAAATGTGGACATTTGTCTCAGCATATGAAATAAGTACACCCACGATTTATTGACTCATAGTGTGTTTTCATAAGAAAATTTAAATTTCCAGCATGTCTATTTTGCTGGAATGATATACCTTCCCACCATGATGGTCCTAAATACTTTTCTCGGATTTTTGGGTTTTAACCTGTTATGAGAAGTCCTTTGTTAAAATTATTTTACCTTTTACCCCTGTATTTTACATAAATACTCTATTGAAAAATAGAAAGCAAGGGGAGGAATTTTTATGGATTAAATCAACAGGACATTTTGATTGTAACCTGATCCCCCAAGTCAAAGAAGGCTGTCTGGAAATAGAAGGAGGACTCAGTAGAGAACTTTATTTTGCCAGCGATTTGGGAAGTCAACTATTTTCTTGCCCCTACAGAGGGTTGGCTTCAATGAAGATCTTATCAAGATGAGACCAGTCTCCTTTATCAGATTAAACTGCACCCCCCTCCACCTCTCCAAGCAGGGCACAAAGGATTAACAGAGGAATGGGGACATTTTTGGAATGGCTCGGTACCTGTAATCCTTCCTTGTTATCTAGTTCATCTTCTTTTCGTCTTTCTATCATACTTTCTACATATGCTCTCCCCTCTTCCTCACACTTCTACTTACCCCTTATGTATCTTCAACTTCTTTTTCTGGACTCAACTTAATATAACTTTTTCAGGGAAACATCTCTAACCTTCAATAACAGTGAATTCTGTCTCTAGTAACTCACCATCTATGCCTCTTACAACATTTGTGCTCTGATATTATTCAATTAGCTATTTGTTTAACATTTTTATTATTATCCACAAGGTTTCTTAAGGTATATTTGTAAGCAGTTTAGGAAGAAAGAAAGTAAGTTTATAAGGTTATAAGATCTGTGAGGACAGACTGTTTTGATCAGTACCGTATAGTATTTAACAAAATAGATGCTGTGTTTGTATGTACTCAGTACATAGTAGGTATTAAATATCTTGACAGATTGACTGAAAGTTATTTTGCCACTAGCTATGCAATTGTAATTAAATGTAAACATCTCAACTGCATTTATAATGGAGAAGATTTCATTTTGAAATAAGTTAGATCAGCCAATCAATTCATCCATTAGAGGTCCAATAATTGTGCTATGGAGTGGCTCATTTAATGAAGATCTGTATCCTTAGTTAACTACAAAATAAATTCTTCATTTAGAATCATAATGTTTTCAAGCCAAAAGAGGACACAGTGGTATGGACAGGCTTTGGAATTAGATAAGTTTGAGTTTGAACTCCAACTTTTTCAGTTAAGTGTATTAGGCAAGTTATTTGAATTTTTTGAGCCTGGTTTTCTCCTATATAAAGTGTGGTTAGTGTTATGACCTTTGCAAAATTATGAATATTAGGAAAATTACATGAAACATTTGTTATGTAATTAATAAATATTACTTATTTATGCATAACTAACAACAAAAACAGGTCATCAAAAAGAACATTTCAATTTTATTCCTTAGTTAATTTTGCAAAAAATGCTTATCCAGTTTTTCTATATGCCAAGCAATAAATGTCCAATTTGCCTAATAATTGCCTCTAGCTCTTAGGATATACAATGCATTGTCACTTAAAATTTACCTGTGTCATGAGATAGTTCCTTCCAATTTTAGTGTTAGCAATATTTTAATTTAGTCTTTAAAGAAACATTGAATAACACTGTGAAATTATATTAACCTAAATGAATAAAGTAAGTCATTTTACCATTCAAAGCTACTATGTGAATCCCTTAAATCAATATATTAATATTTAATTACTGTATTAAGAAAGAATTAATACGAGAACTGCAGCAAATACATTGTAGAGAAAGTGATTTTTAGGTCTTAAAAGTGCCTATATCATTTTATTAGCCTCCAGACTGTAGAAATGACCACTTCAATTCTGGGTTAAGGTGTGGATTGAATGCATACGTTTAATTTTACTCTCTCCAGAAATCCCAGTAAAAGTTATTTTTCTTTTTATCATTGTTACTGTTTTAAGAGATGAATTTACCAAGGCAAAGAAAGTTAGAGAGAGAGAAAAAACAAAAACAAAAACAAAACCCAAAAATCCCAAAAAAACCAGCAACAGAGTTTTGGGAATAAGGTAAAAGATGGGTAACTGGTAATTCATTTAACTGAATCCCAAGCATACAGTGAAGAAAGATGGAAAACCAATAACCAATGTATTTACACGGCAGAAAACTCAAAAATTACAAGAACTGGTGGTAACGATTAGCTTTGTAAAAGGGAGGTAACAAGGCATGGCTCAAATAAAGATAAACCCCTGTTTTTTGAGAGCAGTTAGATCCCTACATGACTTTCCTTATACCAAACTGCCCTGCTATCCTTCTTCTGGAAACTTGGAGATTTATTCTCTGGAGGGGATAAAAGAGAAGGACTCTTGACTGGAGGGTATCAGTCATAACTGAATACATGGGAGCCAAACCAAAAATGGTGAGATTAAGGAACCATAATCTTTAAATCCTGAGGCTCCCACCTTACCAGTGGCCAGAAGAGTTTACCATCCAGGTAGAAGACTAGAAGACCTAAAAATACTGACAATAGAGATTCCCCAAGAGATTACCCAGGTTAGGTTTGAGATGTCTTTTTTTTTTTTTTTTTGAGTTGTCTTTTTGATGTCCAAGTAGAAATTAAATATTGTAGTCTGATGATCAGCGATAGGTCCGGGAAGGATATAGCCATTTAAGAGTCATTTGTGTCCAGAAACCAGAGAAAGAAACTAATGCAGACTGTCCAGAAAATGTGGTTTGTTGGATACCAAGATTAAGAAAAATTCAAAAGAAAAATGTGATCAACTGTATCACACGTTGCTGATAAATGAGAAATGAGAGATGAGGGTTGACTATTGAATTTCAAGATATGATGATTAGTAGAGATAGTACATAATTTGGAAACAGTGGACAAGAGTTTGAAAAGCTTTTCCATAAAGGAGAAGAGAGCAATATGGCGGTTGCTGTAAAGGGTTATTTTTTTTCTCTAGGGAGACATAGATGGGTGTTGGCTTGAGGGAAAGATATTTTAATGATGGAGAGAGGGATAATAATTGCTAAGAGTTATCCTTGACAATGTGAGAAAAAATCAGGGTACATAAGCAGTGAGGTTAGTTTTTACTGGGGTGCTCACAATTTATTATTAACAGTAATAGAGAAAAGCAAATACATGGGTACCAACACTGGGTGTAATATTTGACATTGAAAGCTTATGAAATATTCTTTAATCCTTCTATTTCTTCATGTAAGGGCTATTAATATTTGAGGAAGATTTCAGTAGCTGGGATTATAGTTTTGAAGTTAATGGTAGTAACAAGGTGTAAGGTACAGTTATGGGAGTGACTGATTAAGGACGACTGAGGCCAAATAACTTACATGCCAGGATTTGGGAAGATCACACAAATGTATACTGAAATAATCAAGAATTAAAAAGAGGTTGTGTTATAGAGGTATCCAGTGAACAAGGAGATACGATTTTAAAGAAACAGAGGGAGTGAACCTGGGTCAGTGATAGCTACAACAGGAAGGATTGTAGCTGAGAGTCGAAGCTGAGGAATTTTAAGCAGAGAGGGAGATGATTCTCTAGAAGAGGCAATACAGAACAAGGAAGTAGGAAGTCACGTGCTCATTGTCAAGCCAAGAAGGGGGGGGTGGGGCACATAAAAACTGCTGGGAAAGCAGCCTCCTCAGGGGAGATTCAAGTTTTAATTAGAGCCAGAAGGTAGGGAGCATTCTGAAAAACTGCTCACGATAAAAGACTGTGCTTGATTTCTCAAGAGTTGCTCACACTTACACATTATGATTTCCTAACTCATATTCCTATTTGGAGAAAATAAAACATTAATAATTCAAGGAAACTAAAATTTTGGATTTTTAAGATATGTATTATAAATACATAATATGAATATTCAAGAATATGTTGTAAGCAGAGGAGGTTGATGATATATAAATATATATTATATGCCTCTGATTTTACATATATATAATATATATAACACATCACAGATCCCTAAAACTTTTATACACATTTTCATCTAATGTGGCGAAATGTCTGCTGTATTCAATCAGTTCCTTATTGATTAGAAAATTTTATAGTTTTAAGGAAGTTCACAGTCTCCCATTCTTTAATATAATGTTTAAAATCCTACTCTGAGGCATTTCTGACTTGATCATTCTAAGTTCAATAACTCTCTTTTCCACTATTCCTCATTATGTTTAAAATTTGTTGTAAGGTGATTCAAAGTCTAAGAGCCTACAGCTATGTTTAAATGAGAACAATATTTACATGGAGAAAGAAATTTCTTCCACTCACCATTGCCAAGTCCAAGTAACTGCTGCAGTCATCAAGATGTTGTTTTTAATGATCAATACAATGTGGTATCTAATAGCACTTTCATCAGGGCTATACCTACAATGTAAAAGAGAATACCCACATGCTATTGCATGTGACTTGTCTTTTAAAGTACTAATCAGAAACAGAGCAGTCCTTGGCAATTTAACACTCTTGGGAATGACTTCGATTTCTGAGAAATAGCTAAGCATTTATCTATGATAGAATACTATTTCCTAGATACCAGCAAACACTTACAAGAAATAGAAACATAATAAATAAACATAAAATATAACTCTAAATCTACTGGTAAGTTCTGAAACTAATATCTTTTTTTTTTTTTTCCCAAATGCCAGCATTTCACTATGAAACAAATTGGAAGTTGATTTTTTGGGGCCTTTATTTTGTATGTACACAGCAGTATTTTTTTTTTTTTTCTTTATGAACAAAGAGAATTGTTCTGGCTCTGCTCCAATCACTTTAAAAATGAAAAAAAAAAAAGGCATTCTACATTAGAAAAAGAAATTAAATAACGGGAGTTGAAACGATTACTTTCAAAGAATATTCAATTGAATCTAAAATTGTAATTTCTATTTTTAAGTAAATACATTTACAAAAATTAATATGTAAGAGAATATGTGAATATCTACATTAATTAAATTTTGTGCTAAAAGGAGAAAGAAAACTACTATGTATTTTTGAATGCCTTAGAGAAAATAAGTTGGATAATATAGAAAGTAAAAACTAATATATGAAAGAGTAAGGATGTTTCTTCATCCCTGTCTCATATCTAGTCCTTCTGTGACCTTTTATATTACTGACAGAAGTCTAAGCTTTTTCCTAATGGGTGTGCTTACACAGTTATCATTGGTTTATAAATATCCCAGAGCAGTCTACCAAGGTTACCTAAATTCTCCTTTGCTAGAATAAGGTTGTTTGAGACATTACCTCCAGAGAACACTTAGCACATGTTAAGTGTTTTATTGGAGTTCACCATGAACTTTAGATCATTTGCTAACATATTTCCCTGAGTATTAGTATAAATAAGTATTATTCAAACTTTGAATTTTTTTAAATAAGCAAACCTTATTCAACACCCAAAGAAAATTTAACAACCAGAACCTTTAAAAAGTAAAATTTTACATAACAGATGCAAATAGAGATAGAGCAATTTAATTAATGAAAGAAACCCTGAACCACATCAATTTTCTTTCTCTTATCCAACAGCAGTCCAGGGGCACTTTAACCAAATCCTAGAGAGGGATGGAATATGGTTTGAAAACTACTAGATTAGATTATTAGGATTAGAAGCCTATTACTATTAGGATTAGAAGCCTATTACTTAGAAGAGAACAGACCCCATTCTAAGAGGGATATGTGAATGGATTGTCTAGAGACATTAAAGACAAAAAAGTGTATTGCTTTAGGTTATTGTTTAAAGTTGAACTAAGGGTTTCGATAACTAGGTAGTCCTAATGAACAAAATGCTCCAAGAACATTTTAAGAAATGTGTTTGTAGATCATCTGACCTGGACAGCAGCTGAGTGTTTTTGCAGTTTGCTTTCTAGCCAACCTCTTCTCTTTCTGGCCACTTTACCTCAACCTCACACAGGCAGTGCATTTCTAAATGGAACCCTGATCAAGTCTGAAAGGTAACACCTACCAGTGTTCGTCTATAAGTAGATAATTGGCAAAGGATAAGCCACGTCATCTTTTTGAGTTTATAGTAGGACTGTATAAGCCTGCCTTTAACAAAGGAAAACACATTCACAGAAAAATGTTCAATATAGTTGTGTGGTGTGTATAGACTTTATTTAAAAATTTGATATTAACAAATAATACATTTTAAAAATTTCCCTAAATCAGAAGTTTTTTTGTTTTTGTTTTTTATCTCTAATCACCCACGCTTGCATACTTAGATGGAAAGACGTTCATTATCGTTTTGTACTGGCGCTAGGCTCCAACTCATAGACACATTAAAACATCCAGTTCTTAAATGAAGTAAAGAAACTGTTGAATGGGTTTAGGGCTTGGTCTATAGAGACTGTCATCTTCATAGTTGCTCTGTTGGCATCAAGAGGTTACGGTTGAACAATTGTGCTCTGTATGTCTATAGGAGACTAGACTGGGAGAACTCAAGTACACATTATGGTGGTCCATCTACTTACTGCAACTATTTCACAGAAGTTCAATATGCATTTTCCTGCAACTGCATTGATATCAATTCCATGGTGCACAGGGCGCATCCTCTTTTCAAACTTTAGCTTTCAAACCTACCACCTCAGGTCAGTGATACATAGATTACTGGGACCCAGTCCCAAAGATTTAAATTCAGTAGGATGGGGGGAATTCCCTGTGGTTAGGACTCTGTGCTTTCATTCCCGAGGGTGTGGGTTCAGTCCCTGGTTAGGGAACTAAGGTCCTGCAACTCGCGTGGCATGACCAAAGAAAGAAAGAAAGAAAGAAAAATTCAGTAGGATTGCGTGACCAAAGAAAGAAAGAAAGAAAGAAAGAAATTCAGTAGGATGAGGCAGGGCTTGAGACTTTGCATTCCTAACAATCTCCCAACTAATGATGATGCTGCAGGTGTATGGACCACATTTTGAGTATCTCTGTTCTAGAGGAATCCTTCTGCAACTCTACACCTAGGATGATGCATAAAAGTAGGATAGGGTCTTCTGCCATGTGTAAGAACATTTTCTTTGGTGTCTTCTCAATCTCCATCACTCCAGTATATTACTTCAGTGTCTTTGGACACTGGTATGAAAACAGAAAAAGAGTAAAATCATTTCAGAAATGTAAAACATTTTACAAAAAGTAATATGTAAGGTCAATAATTCTGGAAAAAAAAGGAATCAATATACAGAAAAAAAGCATAAAAATAAATAAAGTGTGGAACACACTGGAATAGTATCAAATACAAGTGATAAAGGAATTAAATGTAGGTTAATTCATTAACCTTGTGTATAACAACTATTGTGTGTAACAATAGTTGTGTATAACATTGCGTACAATAACTATTCCTATGGAGGAGAATACAATGAAAATTCATCCTGAATTAAGGATGATTACTTTGTATATAGAAAAAAATTAATGTCATGAATACAGAGCTATACTGTTCATTGTTCCAATAAAACTGAGTTCCTAATATAAAAAAAATCTAAGCTTCTGGAAAAAAGACTTTATCTTATGGGTATTTAAGCAGAATAAATACAAGTCCCTAAAGCTAGGGGAAAAATGAACCTGGCCCCACAGTTCTCATAACACAAGATGATGGAAGATAATGGAAAATCTTATCAGAATTTTAAGGGCAAATAGATATTTCTAAAATTTTCTATCTAGATTTTTTTGATGATGGCCATTCTGAAAGGAGTGAGGTGATACTTCATTGTAGTTTTGATTTGCATTTCTCTAATAATTAGTGATATTGAGCATCTTTTCATGTGCCTCTTGGCCATATGTATGCCTTCTTTGAAGAAATGTCTATTTAGGTCTTCCACCAACTTTTTGATTGGGTTGTTTGTTTTTTTTTTGATATTGAGCTGCATAAGCTGTTTGTATATTTTGGAGATTAATCCCTTGTCACTTGCTTCCTTTGCAAATATTTGCCCCATTCTGAGGGTTGTCTTTTCGTCTTGTTCATGGATTCTTTTGCCGTGCAAAAGCTCTTCGCTCTAGAGGGTGTGGAGAAAAGGGAACCCTCTTGCACTGTTGGTGGGAACGTAAATTGATACAGCCACTATGGAGAACAGTACGGAGGTTCCTTAAAAAACTAAAAGTAGAACTACCATATGACCCAGCAGTCCCACTACTGGGCATATACCCTGAGAAAACCATAATTCAAAAAGAGTCATGTACCACAATGTTCATCGCAGCACTATTTACAATAACCAGGACATGGAAGCAACCTAAGTGTCCATCGACTGATGAATAGATAAAGAAGATGTGGCACATATATACAATGTAACATTGCTCAGTGACAAAAAGAAACAAAATTGAGTTATATGTAGTGAGGTGGAGGGACTTAGAGTCTGTCATACAGAGTGAAGTAAGTCAGAAAGAGAAAAACAAATACCATATGCTAACACATATATATGGAATCTAAAAAAAAAAAAAAAAGAAAATGGTCATGAAGAACCTAGGGGCAGGATGTGAATAAAGAAGCACACCTACTAGAGAATGGACTTGAGGACACAGGGAAGGGGAAGCGTAAGCTGGACAAAGTGAGAGAGTGGCATTGACATATATACACTACTGAATGTAAAATCGATAGCTAGTGGGAAGTAGCTGCATAACACAGGGAGATCAGCTTGGTGCTTTGTGACCACCTAGAGGAGTGAGATAGGGAGGGTGGGAGGGAGGAAGACGCCAAGAGGGAAGAGATATGGGGATATGTATATATGTATAGCTGATTCACTTTGTTATAAAGCAGAAACTAACACACCATTGTAAAGCAATTATACTCCAATTAAGATGTTGAAAAAAAAAAAAAGGCATATGCACCCCAATGTTCATTGCAACACTAATTACAATAGCCAGGACATGGAAGCAACCTAAATGTCCACTGACAGATGAATGGATAAAGAAGATGTGGTACATATATACAATGGAATATTACTCAGCCATAAAAAGGAATGAATCTGGGTCATTTGTAGAGACGTGGATGGACCTAGAGACGGTCATACAGAGTGAAGTAAGTCAGAAAGAGGAAAACAAATATTGTATAATATCGCTTATATGTGGAATCTAGAAAAATGGTACAGATGAACCTATTTGCAAAGCAGAAATAGAGACACAGACGTAGAGAATGGACATATGGATACCAGTACCAGTGGGGGGGAAGGGGAGGTGGGATGAATTGGGAGATTGGGATTGACATATATACACTACTATGTATAAAATAGATAACTAATGAGAACCTGCTGTATAGCGCAGGGAACTCTACTCAGTGCTCTGTGGTGACCAAAATGGGAAGGAAATCCAAAAAAGAGGGGATATATGTATACATATAGCTGATTCATTTTGCTGTACAGCAGAAACTAACACAACATTGTAAAGGAACTGTACTCCGATTAAAAAAAAAAATCACATCAAAAAAAATTTTCTACTTAAACAGGATATCATCCAAGTAAAAAGGAACAGAATATTGTCCATGTCACGTAAGCACTGAAGAATTATAGTATTCATTACTTGAAAATTTCACTTGAATCCATGCTTCAGGAAATAGTTGAGTTGAAATAAAAATTATGAGTGAAGCAGTCATGAAAGAGCTGGCTGCTCTTTCAAAACAATCTTTTCTTTAAATAATTGTGGCAATTATGCTTACAAAACTGAGGCCTGAAATCCATTAAGTTAATGGTAAGGAATATATGTTTTAAAAATTATACTATTACCAGCAGGTAATACCTATGAAAATGCTCTAAAGATTACAAAGTAGAGTACTTACTGAAACAACCCTACTTATTCCTATAAAAATCCATCAAACAACCAGAAGAAAAACAGTTACATCTTGTCCCTGGAGTCTATGAAATACTATTTAAGTAAACTATCATTTTAACCTATATCAGTCAATTCAGATTTCTTAATTAAAACCAGAAAAGTTCTAACCAAGACACATGAATATTAGCGTATTTGAGGGATTGGTAAATAGCCTCCTATTTCTGTTTCTTTTCTTTCTTCCAATTCTGAATCCAGTTACAGATGGTAAAAAAAAATGGCCACAGGTATTCCCTTTCTTATACCCATGCCTTCTTGCAATGTGACATTGCCGTTTTCCCCATACATAAGTGAAGTCTATTTTCCCACTCCTTGACTCTGGATTGGCCTTGTGACTTCCTTTGACAGAGAGAACTCATCAGAGGGATAGCATGCCAGTTTCAAGCCTAGGTGTCAAAAGGCCTTAGATACTTTACTTATTTTCTTGAAAGTTTGCTGAGCCACTCTGTGAATAAGCCCCAGCCAATCCTACTGGAAACTGAGATATCATACAGAGGAGAGGCAGTCTGTCCCAGAGGAGGCCATCCTAGGCCAACCAGCCCCAGGTGACAGGAACCCAACCCTAGACACATGTGCAAGCCAGGCTGAGGTCAGCCAAACCTAGCACAGACCAGAACCATCTACCTAAGCTCAGTCCAAATTTCCAGCTCACAGAATTGTAAGCTAAATAAATGATTGTTTTGATCCCCCACATATTGAGTTGTTCACACAACTGAAAACTGATTCAACAGTCATCTGGCTCCTTGCCAGGTTTAAAAAACACAGTCATATCTGGACACTTACTGTGGCCATATCCTTGCTATGATTACTCTTTTAAATGGGGTTTTTGCTCATGAGGGTCTCTTTCTCAAACACAACTGAATTATCTTCTCGTTATGCTTTCTCAGTCTAGTCTCTTCTTTTTCAAGGTAAACATACTCTGTGATGGTTTTCTATGACCCCAGGTCACAAAAGCCTATTAGATCTTGTGCTGAAATCTGAAGGATAAAAAGGAGCAAATAAGAAAAAAGCAAAAAAGGAGGTGTTAGCTTGATAAGAAATCTTCTAGCAGAGAAAAACAATGCATAAATTATCCCAAAGAACAGAAAAGGCACAGGCTCTAGCAGAACGAGCTAGAGGCAAGTTCAGAATGTTTGGCAGGGCTAAGTCATGCAGGTCTTCATGCACCATGGTTAACATTTTGGTATTATTCTTTAATTGTACTACCTAGCAATGAGAAGAATTTACCTATGGAATTGACATGACCTGATTTATATTTCAAATATAGAACTGTGGTGATTGTATATGAAATGAATTTTAAGTAGAAAAATAAAAAACTAAGCGTCTCCTCCAGTAGTCCAGGAAAAAGAATTTGATGACTTGCATAAAAAGTTTTGCCATTGGCTGTAAAATAACACTAAGAGACATTTTTTGGAGATAGAATTGTCAAGAATTGGAAGATTGGATTTGTGGAGTAAGAAAAAGGGAGAAAAGAATGAGTTCAAGTTTTGAGCTTCAGCAAGTGGGTAGATGCTACTACTTATTCCTACAAGGAGGTTTGGAAGTGGGAAGAGTGGTCAAATAAAAGACTCAGAATAACAGTTGACCATGAAATCGACATATTTGCAATGTGTTCCATGAGGAATTCGATGAATATTGTAGTCATTTGGGGTCAGCCATCCATTAAACGTTATTACTGTGGGGATAGCTCTATGGATAGTACAAATTGTGTATTAGATAATATGTTCCGTGACTGTAAACTCTGTAAGAACAGGTCTCATGTCTCTTTTAGTCACTGTGCTTAGCACCAGGTCTTGAAAGGATGGCTATAATGAGTCATATCTCCAACACAAAAAGACAAAGAAATAAAAATCTAAGAAAAGTCAAATAAATACATGTATAAAGATAAATTCATGTATCAATGAGTTAATATAAAAATAAAGTACATGTGATTAATACCATTCCTTCGATTATGATCTATTTCTTGCTATTCCCAGTATTGTCTTCCTTTCCAACATTATTTCATTGTCTTCTTCAACTTGCTGTTTAAACTTCCACAGGTCATTTTTCTACTATTTTGACTCTATTTTGACTTGTTCTCTGTCTTGGTCTCTCACTGCCTCAGTCACCCTAGCTCTTCCTCTTCTCTCTCACACCAGTGAACATTTTACTCAGAGTTAATTTTTCTGTTTTCTTGACTTAGACATTTCCTTACACTTGGGTGCTCAAGCATGGTGAAGCAGTTAAAATGTGTCCAAGGAAAGTCCAGTTATACGTGTTACTGTTTCTGCAACAAAGGAATTAATGTGTGTGAAAGTTAGTGATAAATCTTCCTGTCGCAGTCCAAGGGATTGTGGAAAGGAGAGACAAAGTCTAACCAACATCCACCTTCTGATGATGAGGACCGGAAGTTTGAGACCTCTACAGAACACTGGGTAACTTTAGTCATCACCATAGGAGTGTGACGTGTCCTTCCTACTGGAGATGATTTGGTGGATGTGTTTGTTTTGGGAGAAAGCTTCTAGATATCTCAGGTTGGGCTTGTCCCTCCCACATAGACACCTGGTGGAATGCTGCTGCCTAGGTGTCATCCATACCCAATTTTCCGTGGACTTCATATGGGGTCCTTGGCAACTAAAGCATCCTTGGTTATCTCTGGAAAGGCCATTGTAGGCATTTGTCAAAACACACGTTTTCTCTAAAGGCTTCTTTCCCCTTCCTCTTTAATCAGAAAGGCTTCAGCTCTGCAGAGCTGTATTTGTTATCATTCTGAGACAAATAATAACTAGTCAGGTTTCATTAGACCTATTTACCTTTTCCTCCTTTCTGTCACTTATATTCTAAGTGTTGAAGTAGAGCTGTCATGATTCCCAAATCTTCCACACACACAAGACTTCTACTTTTATACTCAAAGAGCACAGGGCAATAGGGTTTGGGCAAGCGTCTTTTACCAGTTATTCATAACATGATTCTGTGTTGAATACGTAAAATAAAGGAAACTGTATTTGCCTTAACACTTTTAATTGGCCGTAACAGTTACATAGTTTGAGTACAATTTTTTTCCTTCAAGAGCATCATAGATTCATCATCTTTCAAAACCCTCATATAGGTTGTTTGTTTGTTTTGTCAATTTGCCTGTTTTTGTTTTGTTCTTACATCTCTCTTGGTAGTCTAAATAGTTGAGATTTCCTTCACCTGCTTTTGCCTCCTACTTGCTTACTGGTCCTGAGATTTTGTGTTAATCTTCTCCTCTTTATTCATAACTAAGCATGTACTAAAAGTACTCATTTCTCAGGACCTAGTTCCTATGCTTCTCTGGTTATTGTCTTCGTTTTAGCTCATCCGGTTTTCTCTTAGGAGGGAATGCAGCCCCCATTACTTTATAATTGCATTTCCATGAACAAAGAAGAACTAATATTTGTCAAGTTTTCTGTAATCAGCGTGCTTTTCAAGTCAAAGCCTGGATTTTATGTCTAGTCATTTATCTCTTTATGTTTAATAAAATACCATTTATTCAATAAATAAATCAGGACAAATCTTCCCATATTCCCTATGATATTTAGGCAACTACACGAGCAAACCTTTACATATAAGGTATAAAGTCTGTTGCAAGGCTTAATACATTGTGTCACATGGGGTACTTCCTAACATAAAAATCCCTTGACCATTCTTAGAGATTCTGACTCTGTAAGGCCTTGAGTAAAGCCATAATTTTGCTTTTTTGATAAATTACCCAGATAATGTATATGTGGATGGTTTAAAACCATACCCTGAAGGCTGTCGTTTTTGCTTTCTTCCCCATGCCCCAAATTCAACTCTATTTCAGTAGTGCAAGGCCATATTCAGGCAATCATGTGTCATGGTAGTATAGAGCTCTTATATTCTCTAATTCTCCCATTTACCTGTGTGCAAGTAAATGGAGGGCTTGGTTCATGCTTGCTATGCTGTACTACCTTGAAACTCAGTGTCTGAACATTTACAGGATGATTTTGGTGATCTGTAAGTTACCTCTTTATTACTGTAGCAGTATATTATTTTTTAGTGCCTTGAGAGACAAATTCCACACTATAGATTAGCTTCCTGGAATAAGAAGGAAATGAACATCTTACTTCTAAAAATAAGTTAAAATCACAGAAAGTCTAGATGGATGTGCAGAATAATGGCCCCCAAAGATGCCCACGCCCTAATCCCCAGAATTTGTAAATATATTATGTTACATGGCAAAGGATCTTTGCAATTGTGATTAAGATTGAGGACCTTGAGATGGGGAGATTTTCCTAGATCATCTGGGTAATCACGAGTCCCTAAAACTGGAAGAGGAAGGTAGAAGAGTGGGTCAGAGAGATGATATAGAAGAAGAGGCAAGAGAGATCTAAGTGTAAGAGGGACTCAACTCACCATCGTTGACCTGGATTTAGAGATGGAGGAAGGTGGCCATGAAACAAGGAATGCAGTGACCTTTAGAAGTTTGGAATAATCTTCAGCTGAAAGCCCATAAGGAGATGGAGACCTCAGTCCTATAACCACAAATAACCGAGCTGTACAATCTAAATGAGCCTAGAAGCGGATTCTCCCCCACAGCCTCCAGAAAAGGATACAGATCTGCCCACACCTTGATCGTAACCTGGTAAGACCTGTATTGGACTTCTTACTTACATGCTGTGAGATAATAGACTTGTGTGGTTATAAGCCACTACGTTTGTTGTACTTTTTAATGGCAGCAATAGAAGCCAACTACAGTGGAGAATAAGGAATGTGCAGAAATACTTACAGAACAAACATTATTATTTTATCCCGAGTGAAATCTTTATAACATAATTGATAACTTAATGTCTAGTGGTCAGATTCCATTTTCTGGAATAATTGTGGAATAAGTTAGGAGAATATCTTCATACTAGCATTTTGAAGCTTTTGTACTATGATATACAAAATGTTTCAGAGTATCTATAAAGTGTTCATAAAGATTAAGCCAATTCTGTGTGTCTGTGTGTGTGTGTGAGTGCACACATTTTGGGGTGTGAAGTTCTGAATTGTACTATGTGGAGATAAAATGTAAAAGCCTCTGAAGCCAATTTGAAATTACATTTAAATTGCATTTCAACGCATCATCTTTGTTTTACTTTTCTGGAAGTCAAAGTAGCTAATACACTCTCTAAACAATGCAATTATCCTTCTCTATCGTGTGCTTTGAGAATTAAGCTTATTCTTTGCAAGTGAAATAATTTGGAGAATTGTGTTACATGGAGAGATTGATTTTCTTCCCCATTTGTAGATGTTAAATCACTCTCCCTCAGTCAGTTAAATGGAGTGGAATTATTCATCAAGCTTTCTTTACATTTCTGCACAACTCTGGGACTTACACTTCGGAGTATCTATGTTGCATTGTATATAAATGACACGCTGCTATTTGTGCTGTAACTAAACATTATTGTGCTTGCACATAGTTAGAAAGCAACTGGTAAAGTCAATAGATTTGGAAGGAGAAAATTTGAGAAGGGACAAATATATTTGATTTCTTGGCATTGCTATTGTTTTGTCTGAAAGGTGATATATATTCTAATATTTTGGTAAGAAGCTCATTTTTATGTCAGCTATAATTATTTTTATAGGCATACATACTTGTCTTAGGTAAAGTAAATGAGGTAATAGGCTAAAAATATCAGTTATGAATGTTTAAAACTTTAAGTTGCACCACTTTTTTGGCTTCTTCTGTTGAGAGATTCTGACTATTTTCAGCATATTTCAAAATGAAATTCTTTCATTTGTAAACATTTTATTTTAGTTTCATTTGATAGTTACAGAATGAAACAAGGATGCTCACTTTTACCGTTTCTATTTATCATTGTATCAGATGCCCTGGCCAGTAAAATAAGGCTTTGTGAAAAGAAGTGAAAGAGATAATAATAAAAATTGGAAAAGAAACAAAATTCTCATTACACACTCATGTCATGTTTGCTTGTGTGGAAAATTCAAAAGTGAGTCTGGACAAACTTGTAGAAATAATAAATAAATTTATTAGTGTTTCTAAATACCAGACCAACATACAAAATTAAATTATATTGCTATACACCAGCAGTAAACAAACAAAAGCAAAATTTAACAATATCCCACTTAGAATTAATCAATATCAAACACTTTGGCATAAATCTAACAAAAGATGTACAGAACCTCTGTGTTTAAAAATCACAAAACATTAGTAGATGAAATTAAAGAAGACCTAACTGAATGGAAGAAAAAATACATTCACAGACTGGAAAACTATACAATTTAAGGTTGCAAATTCTCCACAAATTAATCAATAGACTCAAAACGATCTCAATCAAAATCCTAAGAGTTCTTTGGGGAAAGGGGCACAAATTCAAAAAATACAAAACAGCTTGCATCTAGGAGCAGCCATGACAATTTTGAAGAAGAAAACTGGAACATTTAAACTATGCACCTAGAGGACTTCCCTGGCAATCCAGTGGTTAAAACTCCACACTTCCAATGCAGGAGGTGTGGGTTCGATCCCTGGTTGGGGAACTAAGATCTCACATGCCCTGCGGTGTGGCCAAAAACAAACAAACAAAAAACAAAACAAAACAAAACCCCAAATCTATGTGCCAGGTCCTATCCATATTAATATCTATTGTGCAAATTTGGCACAAAGACAAAGTGATCAATAGAAAGTAAGAGAGAGTCTAAGAACACACATTGCATTAGATGATTTATGACAAAGGTGACATTACAGTGCAGTGGGGAAAGTGTGATAATTTCAATAATTGATGATGGATTGATTTTCCAAATGTACCTTGACCCCTAATTTATACCATACATAAAAATACATTTCAGATGAGCTGAAGATCCCAGTGTGTTACCAGTACTTGGTTTCATCAGAATTTTATATTTTAGACATTTAAATAGGTGTGTAATGGTATTTCATTTTAGTATTAATTCCCCTAATGATCAATAATATTTAACATCTTTTCATGTGCTTGTTTTCCATTCACATATATTCTTTGGTGAAGTCTCTTATAAAAACCTTTTTGAGTTGTGCTTTTTTATTACTTTTGTGATTAGAGAATGATTTATATATTCTGGACACAAGTCCTTTGTAAGATGTATACAATTTGCATATATATTCTTCCATCTGTAGTTTGACTTTTCATTCTACTGACAGTGTCTTACATGGAACAAAAATTTTAATTGTGCCAAAGTTAAATGTATAGTTTTATTTCTTTTATAGACTATGTTACAGTGTCATATTTAAGAACTCTTTGCTTAAACCAACATCATGAAGATTCTATTCTTCTAAATATTTCATATTTTTATATTTTATATTTGTCTATTATTCATTTGAGTTAACTTTCATATAATATGTGAAGAATATCTTGAGGTTCATTGTTTTCCATCTGATATCCAGTTTTTCCAGCACCACTTGAAAAAAAACTATCTTTTGTTTATAATATACATTTTTAAGTGATGTTCTTCCTTTTTTTACATAGGTCCATGTTTCTGACCTACATGATTTTCCTTCTTGGTGAAAAATGTTTTTAACATTTCTTATAGGACAGGTCTTCTGGTGATTAATTCCCTCACTCTTTGTTTGTCTAGAAGACCTTTAGTTTTCCTTCATTTTTGAAGGTTAATTTCATTTGATAGGGAACTCTAAGTTAGTGTTTTTTCTTTGAACACTTAGAAAATTTAACGTCACTATTTTCTTGCTTGAATTGTTTCTGCTGAGAAGTTTGCTGTAATTCTTATCCTTCTATGTGTAAGCTGTCTCCCAATCCCACAGGCTTCTTTCAAGATTTTTTCTTTGCCTTTCCATTTCACAGTTTTAAGTTTTATTTATTTACTTTTAAAATGTATGCTTCAGTGCAGTTTTTACAGGACTTTTTTTTTTCTGCTTTGTATTCTCTGAGCTTCCCAGATCTGTGTTTCTTGTCTGTCATCAATTTTCGAACATTCTTGGCCATTATTACTTAAAATATTTCTTCTGTACCATTTGCTCTTTCTTCTCCTTCTGGGATTTAAATTACGCATACACTATATTTTTCAAAAATTGTCCCATAGTTCTCGGATGTTCTGTTCTTTTTTTAAAGCATTTTCCCCTTGCATATCAGTTTGAGGAGTTTCCGTTGATCTATCATGACCTTCACTGATTCTTGCATCGGTTGTGTTGAATGTACTCATGAGCCCATAGCAGGCATCCTTCATTTCTGTTACAGTACTTTTGATTTCTAGTATTTCCTTTTGATTTGTGTTTGAGTTCCCATTTCTCAGCTCACCTTACCCATTTGTTCTTGCAGTTTGTCTATTTTTTCCGTTCGCGCCCTTACCATATTATTCATGGTTGTTTTAAATTCACTGATAATTCCAACCTCATCATCTCAAAGTCTGGTTTTGTCTCTTCAGACTTGCTTTTCTTGCCTTTGGTATGTCTTGTAAGTTTTTGTGATGGTTGTTGAAAGCCATATATGTTGTACTGGGTAACAGAAGTAGAGGTAAATAAACCTCTAGTGTGAAGATTTGTGTTAATCTGGCTAGGAGTTGCGCTTTGTTTGGTGATGGTGCCAGAGTTGCCATATTTCTCTAATGTTCTTGTTTTTGCCTCCCCCATTTGGGCTTTCCTAAGTACCGCTTCTCAGAGAGAGTCTGTGTCTTGCAGCTCTTTCGTCTGTTCCTACTATTGTTATCCTGGAGCCCTGCTGCTGTGGAGGTGAGGTGTCAGGGAGGATACACGTTGAATTCAATTACATTTCATTCTTTCAGTGGACCTCTGCCGCTGGTCTGTGAACTTCACACGAGTTTTTTCTTCGGTAGCTTCCCTCTACCTCCCTGTAAATGTGGAATGTTAGAAGGAGCTGGTGTAAGAGGAACGCCTCTCCCCCTCAGCTCTGGGACAAGGCTCTGGAACATCTTTCTTCCTTGAAAATAGGCGTATTTTATGGAGAGTCTGAGTGTGTTTTCACAAGGATTATTCTTCTCTTCTCCCTACCATGGCCAGGAGGACATCTTTTGGGGATCTTCACTGTGAAAACCTATTGAGGTTCCTGTAAGTTATCCCATGAATATGTGGGGTCCCCCCTAAGATTGTGGGTCTCAACAGTTTCTCACTCTCATCCTAGTTCACACTCAGCCTCCAGCAGTTTTCAAAATTACCATTTACATGTTATTACCAGTTAAAGAGTCCAGTGGCTTCTGTTCCAGTTAAGCATATCTTGGCTCTTTCTGAATTTGACCATCTTTCCAGATGCCTAATAGAAGGCTGTCCTGAAACTCAGTTGTCTGGTGGATCCAAGAAATGTCACTGACTTTCAGTTAGTCCAGATTTTTCATGTTTTCTAGGTGAGACTTACAACTTTCAAGCTCTTTACATCTCCCAGCTGAGATCTGAAGCCCCTTTCGCCTTTTGCTAAGTTGTAGTTTGTGGTAGGCTAGCCACACAGAGTCTAAGCTAATATACCAGATATTTTAGCCCATTTACAGTCTAATTTGTTCAAATTGTAGCACTAAGAGTGGGCTCTTTTTACTTCAAACAAGTGGACCCCAACCAACTGGAAACTAAATGTTACAGCTTTTTCACTACGTACTGTATATGACTATATTATGACTAAGAAAGAAAGCTACAGGAATTTTTTAAATTGGGTTGAATATAGAGATCAAGATATTAACAGCATTCAGGCATTTAAAAACTGGGAATTGAAGGATAAAAGTAGCTGGAAATTATTTCAATTTGTCATGAAAATCAATCACACTCTTAAATTCAACCTAGCATTCCAAACTAATGTCAAGCTATTTTACTTTGGCAAAGTTGCCTCACCTTACTTACAACTGAGATTTATAGGCTTCAAGAAATTTAGTGAATAATCTGGTAAACAAAGAGAGAACGTATTTGTTTATAGGTCCAGTATCAACAATGAGCATGTCCTAAACATCATAACTAAAACAAGAAATATGAATTGCTGTACCAAAAAATGTGTTGTCTCAACATCATACTGTGAGTATGATACATTTTGTCCACTGCATTAATAAATTGTCTTCATCACATAATATGATTTTATCTGAATTTGAGCCTATTTTTGGGCTCCTCATTAATCTGAGTGTCTACATGCACCACAATTATTTTTATAATTTATTATTTTTATGACAGAGCAAATCTTACTTTATTTTTCATTTGTTTTCAGAACATTTTCTAGCCATTTTTATACATTTTTAGGGTAAATTTTAGAGCCATCCTTTCAAATTCAAAATAAAAATTTATACGGGGAGTGGATTTAATTATGGATTCATTAAAAGAGGATTGCTATTTTTATAACATTGGAGCTTTCCATGCTAAAGAAACATATCTCTCTCTTGACTCAAGTCTTTTTTTTAGGTTCTTTAGTGTATAGGCCCTGCCTCTGTTTATTATGTTATATGTTAGTTCTTGATCTGTTTTTTGATCAGATAAAATTTCTTCTCATGTCACTGAGTAAATGCTTTCTTTAAAACTCAGAGCAACTGCATTTAATTTATTTTTGTGGCTTTGTCCAAAGACTTCTTGAAAAGTGGTACATTTATAACCATCATTAAAATATAAATTCCTTATGATATTTTTTTCCCATTAGAAGAAGCCTATATTGGTTTTACTTCCTGTTTGTTGTATAATACAGTCTATATAGCAGTTCTGTTTTGTCCTTATTGACACATTTTTGACCCCTTTCTCCTCCTCCTCCTCCTCTTCCTCCTTCTCCTTTCTTGGATATGAAATCTATCAATAGTAGGCTGTCAATCTTGTTTCATTTGTTTTTTTCTTTCTCTATGAAGAACTCTTAATCCTCAGTTCTCACATTGTTTCTCCTGCAGACGTAAGACAAAACCTCTCTAAATTTGCCTATGTACTTTTTCTAGAAGATTTATCTGTTTCCTGCTGTGCTGTTTCTGATGGTAATTTTATTTCATAGGCACACAGTCAATTTTCTTGGGAGTCAGAAATGGTTTCAAATATTAGATCAATTCCTAAGGCTCTTAAACTTGGGCAAATCTCCTAATCCTCCAGTTGATGCTTTTTCTACTTTTTCTTTTCCCTGTTTCTATAGTATAGTTAGTAGGGTCATTACTTTAAATGTACATATAATTTTACCTGTTACATTTTTATGGAAAATAAATTAGGCACCAATATTTTGTTCAGGAATATTATGCCTTATTAAAAAACCTTAGCTTTCTGAAAAAATGCTTTCATTCTCTTTTAAAAATTATAATATCCAAAATAAAATCTTTGAATTCTGTTCATACACAATGTTAACTAATAATTCACTGAGTTTCTTTGTATAAATGCTAATGTGTGCCTTTCTTTGGGAAAACTGAAGATGACACAGTGATTGTTAAACTTGCGGTATAGGGTAAGGTTGTGACATTAAATCACACAGTTATATGAATTCAGTTATCATTAATATATTACAATCACTGCAATAAATTTCATTATTTTTTTCCAAAGATGATGGGATAGTCAAATAATTCAGTCAAAGAACTGATGATTCGTTAATTCTGGAAGTGTATTGTGAAAATTATATATTTTGTCCATTAAATTGAAATATTGTTTTCATCATACATTTTTACATGGACTTGAGTCTACTTCTGAGCCCCTCATTTATCTATCAGCTAGCACAACAGTTGTTTTCACAATCTATTAACTTTGTGCCCATTTTATATTCCCCGCCACTCATCTGATATCACTGCAACAGTGGTGGTTCTGATGCCACTGCCCTGCCACAAGCAAGCTTCTGCAGCCTCATTCTGCATTTTTTTTGTTTGTTTGTTTGTTTTTGACCTGAAGGCAAGGAAAGTCATCCAAGCAGCACAAAGAGACTGCCTAAAATCTTGGAATATTAAGGCCCCCAGAGGTAACAGTCAATCAAATGGGATGGGAGTTAGTGGATACATTTCTTCTTACCGTATCAGAGGAAAAAGCTGAGGTGCCTCCTTCCTGGATCCTCAGAGGATCCCCCACAGGAATGAGCACCATGTTCCCACAACAGTGCAGATCACTTACGCGTGCCTCCTCGTCCTTCCGCTCTTCCCGTCTCACTCTCCTCACTGTCTCCCCTAGTTCCGGAAATTACCTCCCAAATAATGTGCTTAAAACCAAACTTTTGTTTCAGGCTCTGCTTTTGGGTGCAAACAAAAATAAGGTAGATATAATGAAAGTGGCCTAAGAAAGCAGTCCCTCAGGATGGAGTTATTTTTTGTCCGTGTAGTATGTTTTATTTTTATTTATTTATTTTTTGATTTACATTTATTAGTTTCAGAAGTACAACACAGTGATTCAAAATATTTGTAGTTTATATTCCATTTATAGTTATAAAATATTGGCTTTCTTCTCTGTGCTGCACAATATATCCTTGTAGCTTATTTATTTTATACCCAGTGGTTTGTACCTCTTAATCCTCTACCCCTATCTTGCCCTTGCCTCTTCCCTCAAACCACTGGTAACCACTAGTTTGTTCTCTATCTGTGAGTCTGTTTCTTTTCTGTTACATTCACTAGTTTATTTCTTTAGTTTCCACATACAAGTGATATCATACAGTGTTTGTCTTTCTCTGTCTGACTTATTCCATTAAACATAATACCCTCCAGGTCCATCCAAGTTGTTGGAAATGGCAAAATTTCATTCTTTTTTTATGGCTGAGCAATATTCCATTATATATATATATATGTAAATTAAGCAGTTATGAACATTAGGGTGCATGTATCTTTTTGAATTAGCGTTTTTATTTTCTTTGGATAAATACCCAGGAGTGAAATTGCTGGATCATATGGTTCTATTTTTAGTTTTTTGCAGAGTCTCCTTACTGTTTTCTACAGTGGCTGCATCAATTTACATTCCCACCAACACTGTGCAAGGGCTCCCTAAAGTCAATGAGAATGAAAGAATTCTAAATCAGCAGAATCCAGGCGGTGGCACTTACCTGTCAGGGGCATGGTTGACATAATTACTGTCATGATCAGCAATATTGGGGTGTCAGTGAGTGTGGCCTGCAGGGATGTATGGTGAGGTCTAACAGACCTTGCTTGGTGCTCCTACAGATCATGTAGATGAGAAGTCCGGTAGGATATTCCTTACCTGTACAACCAGAAAAAAATTAAGTGCAACTAAATAGAAGACTTATGTCATCTACTAAAAGGGAAGATTGTGAAGCCTTGCCCAGTTTTTCGCCTGAGCCAGATCTCAGGTCTGAGACCCGTTGGTTGTGGATTGGCTGGTTCCCGCTGAGAAATGACCCTGAAATATCATTACAAATAAAAACAATAAATGCTCTTTCAAATCTTATCCAAATGTATCTGTGCCCATTAGTCAGCTGGATCGCACACTGGAGGAGAAGAATGCCAGGCTAGGTGAGAGCAGTTGAAGATAGAAGGAGGCCCCAAATGCCAGCACAGCCAGGGAGTTAGAGTGGAGGAGATGGCGCTCATGTGTGAACAGAGTCCTGGCTGGAGTCTCTCGCTGTGGGTCCTCTGTCATCATTGCCTTGGTCCTCAAGTACATAATTGGGATGAATCTACTTAGCAGCTAGCAGAGCCCTTAAATTAATTTCCTTTCCTGCAGAGTAAGAGCTGCCACCATAGAAAAAGCCAGTTGGAGGTCCCAGAAACTGCCCTCCCAACCCTAACCATGATGATAAAGCATAGCGATTCCTCATAGCACTGGGATTGTAGTTAGTGACACTATCGAAGACATTGTCCTGCCATATCTGTTCTGCAGCCCCTGCAACTACCAAATAGATGTTTGCATAAGAGTGGGGACTGCTGTAATCCTAACCAAGAGGCTGCTCCAACTGCAGCTGTGGTGCCAGACACGTCTTTTCTAAATCAGATCAGCAAGTTAATGTGGCAAATGCGTTCTTTACAGAGCCTTTTAGAAAATGGAGAAAAGAGTTAATAAATAGCTTTTACGTGGGAAAAATACTGAGGCTATTTAAACTCCTCACTCTTAGTCACAGTATAGTCCACAGGAACCCTGGTTGTCTTGAAATTTTGAAGAGCATCGTGAAATTCAGCTAATTGTCCCTGCTGTAACAGGAAGTGGCAAGTAGTCTGGGGGTCCCAGAAGGACGCGTTCTGGTGCTAGCTTCTGAGGGGAACTTAATTAGTTTTGGTTCTGAAAGTCATAGAGAAACTTTAACAGTTGTTACCAGAAGAACTGCTGCCTGGTGTAACCGGAGCCTGTTAGCGGGGAGCCTACAGGAATGGGAGGCCGATCAGATGCCACCTGGAAGCAGAGAGGAAGGAGCTAGTGGCTTCTTTCCCCTCCAGGCCTATAGTCCCCCTTTGGCTGTCTTACTAGCAGATCCTAACAGTAAGCAAGCTGGAAAAACAGGAATGGGGATTGCCCAGCTTACGTGTACAAGGGTGGATTTGGAGCTGATACGTGTACAAGGGTGGATTTGGAGCTGAGAGGCAATGGCTTAATCACTGGCACAACCATGCTGTGGAAACTTGGTCAAGTCCACTTTATTGGCTCTCTCTGCTTTCCTGACTCCTTGTCCTCACTTCTTCACTCTGGCCTCTCTGGGTCACCTTCCGAATAAACTACCCATATTAATGTCCTTGCTTTAGTCTCTTTTTATGTGGCAGAAATGGCTACAGATTGAGTGTGTCCCTTCAAAGTCCACATGCTGAAACTCCCAATGTTATGGTATTAGGAGCTTGGGTCTTTGGGAGGTGATTAGGTCATGATGTGGAGCCCCCTTGTATGGGATTAGTGTTCTGATAAGAAGGCACCTGAGAACTTGCTTACTGTCCCTCTGCTCTCCGTCATGTGAGGAGTACAAAAAGACAGTCATCTTGCAGCAAGATGACTTGTGTGCATAGTCATCTGCAAACAAGGAAGCATGCTCTTACCTGACACCCCCTCCACTGGCACCTTGATCTTGGATTTTCTAGCCTCCAGAACTGAGAGAAATAAATGTTTGTTGCTTAAGCCACCCAGTCTATAGTATATTTGTTATAGCAGCCTGAACTGAGACAGAACCCAAACTAATAAAATAAAACATAATAGTGATTCATATTTAAAACACACAAAATTGCATCCTTCACATAAATAAAAATCACAACAAAAAATTCAGTTTTTAGAAAGTAATATTTTCCTTACATAATTTCCAACCAATTATGCCTCAAGTCAATAGTCATCATTCAGTTCAATTAAGCTCTAGTTTACCTGAAGAGATTTACTGGAATGCAGTCTTACATGATATTCAAACTCATCCCATTTTAATTATGATTGAATTGATCAGTGCTTTTTGTCAATTACAAGATACACTGAAATGAGGGTAAATATTAACCTTAGCATTATTGAGTCAATACCTAACTCTGAGCTCAGCAAACCTTTATAGCAAAGCAGGAAGCTACTTCTGAACTTTACCTTTTCATATTATAAAGAACCCATAGAAAAATTTTATTTGGTGTAATATTTCTGAAGATTAAAAGTCTAGTTAAAAAGCAAAGAGTATTTGCAAGTGATATACTTAATTCTACATTGTAATTGCTTTTACTATCCACCATAAATTCCCACTTTCTTCTCTCTGAAGCTACAGTTCAATAGCTCAGCACCCTTAATGGGAAATAATCCTCTTTGAATTGACTTTAGCTTTTGAGTATCTTGGACTGACTTTTTTTTTTTTTTTCATGGAGTGAAACTTCTATATTCTACACATAAAATTAAGTTTGCCTCTCTGAGTTTTAACAATTCAGTTTAGTGAATTGAAATCTTCAAAGTTTATCATAGATTTACCAATTTGGTCTTTTCAAATGTGTATTTTGCATTTATAATTGAAAGTGGAGTGGATAAATTATTCAAACATTCAAAAAATACTTATTGATTGGCTGTCTCTAAGGGCTCATATTCTAGGTCTACCTTAATATTTTCTGCTGGTCAATAACAGTGATCTGATTTTTCTAAATAATTTTGTAAACAAGGAAAGATCTTAAATTTTCTATTTCAATGTTCCAATAATTTTTATATAAAATATAACTTTCAAATATTATTATATTAAAACAGTATGTAAGTTCTATCAGGGAAAGTATTTTTGTCTGTCATTCACTGCTGCATTGCTAGCATCTAAAATGAGATACAACAGTTGCTGAGAACTTAATAAACATAGATTTAAAAAATGAATCACTGTCACCTGTATAAATTAAAAAAAAATTAATAAAAAGCTCTGCAGTAAGCAATTGAGTTAAATACATTCCCAAATTGGTGGTACATTTTTATCAACCTCCAGAAAGTCTCTTTCTATTTTTATTTAATAATTTATTTGCTTTTTATCCCATGCCCCTCTCCTGTTTTCCTCTTGCCTCTACACATTTATAATCAATCTAATCAATACATATAGTTTAATATGTATCTTTTCTTTGCATTATTCTTTCAGAAATATTATTTTTTAGGTAAATCATTCACACATGTACACATACATGTATGTATGTATATACACATTCATCATCTGTTCCTTTTTTTTTACTGAGTACTATACTATATCAGATCCAACCTTGTTGCTATGTGTATATTCAATATCCATTATTATTTCTTGCTAAATAATTTTCCATATAAAACTTATCCAGTCTTCCAGTTAGATGAATAGTTAGCCTCTCACTAATCACAACAAAATGTTGTGCTGCAATAAATAATGTTATTCATGTCGCTTTATGGACCTGTGAGAATTTTCTTTGAGACATATATGAGTGTAATTGCTGGATCATGGCTATGTGCATCCTTAATTTGAATAAATCATAGGAGAGTATAAATTCCTACCAGTAGTTTTTCATCATCAGAGTTGTATATCTGTAAACAAATGTTAGTAAATTTTCAAGAATCTTTTCACTACTGTATTCACAATGTGTCTCATCCAAGTAAAAAATTTTTAGCATTATTGTCTCTCATATTTATCTGATTCCGTTTCTTTAATCTATTTAATCCTACCAATAATGCATTATGTCACTTCAGAAAACATAAAGAGAATTTGTTTTAAAATGTACTCCTATTACCTCATAAATTTCACTAATCTGAAACTAAAGTCAGTATAAAAACATCTCATATTCTTTCTTTTTCTAAAGCCAGAATAATTTCCTGAGCCACAGATTTTACTACTAATCCCCAAATATTTGTATTTCTATTTTCTTTTATGAGCAAAACAAAACATTTATTTACACTGACTTTTAATAAGCAAAACTAGGTGAAAATATTTAATTTTTATAATACAATATCTTTATTACTGATGAATTCTAGTAATTTTCTGGAGATTACCTTAATGTATAAATATTGCAAAACTTATATCTTCATTAATGAATGAATTAGTAATTCATTAATTCATCAAATTATTGTATTTCTACTTATAATTTTCGATTTACTTTCAGTTCTGAAAAACAAATTAACATTTCTCAGGTTAATCAGCAATAGTAATAGCATACACTATAAAATGCAGTATGACCATTTATTAAATTATGTTTCAGAATAAATTTCATATTCCACTTACCCCAAGATAGCCCCTCAGGAAATGGAAAGAATCCACGTGATCTCAAGGCATCAGTTCAAATACCTAAAAAGGAGGTGTTATAATAAATATGTGCCAAGTTCTCATTTATCTCTTACATTTCTTATATTCCATAATCCTATTGGATTATTTGTAAATCATTGAACTGACAACAGACTGATACATATTTTAATTGTTATATGACAAAAATAAGTTTGTTTTAATACTAGTAATTAATTTAAATTAGTTATAGTCATAAAACTAGGTTGAACTGAGATTAAACCCCAGGTCACCTGAATTAAAAACCCACCTGTAACTCATTTAATAAGTTTGTGAGTGTCCAATAAGCCTTAGGTTCTATGTCAGGGGCTGGGGATTATGTAAAATCTAGGTAACTCTCCTGCTTGTAGTAAAGCAGACACATCCCCACACATACGTACATCTGTATAGTAAAGTGTGTAAATACAGGGAAAACAGTACTATCTTTATTCCCATCTTCATTCTGAAGAACAGGGCTTTCTGAGTGATGGTAATAGGAATTCTTTGAAAAATAATTTCCATAATCAAAAGGTCCTGGAGGCACTAGATGATGCAGATTAATCAAGAAGAGACAGTTTTAGGAGCTTGAGAACTTGGAAGGCCATAGGATTGCTTACTTTGAAAGGTTTTCCTCTCTACTGCAGAAAGTGATTATTATCTGGCATCCTTCATTCAATACATAAATTTGTCTATAAAATAATGAAAAAATTATTCTATGTTGATAATGATAATTTTCAATTGAGAACAAACTCACTTTATTCTTGCTTAAACATATTTAACAGATTAATAAGCAGTGCCTGAACAGCACCCAGTATATCTTGTAGACATTTAAAGTATTTATTAGTATTATTTTCAAAGGCTTTTATTAAATTATAAAGACAATAACTTTTTTTTCAGGACTCATCTATATCTGAAGGTCCTGGAAAATTTCAAGAATTTCTATGGATAGTACATAATACTCCTAATGGATACAAAGGATTTAGAAAAGATATACAGGTTTCTTTCATATGTGACTTTTTAGAGTTTTAATTCTGCTAGTACTTTGTGAATAATCGAGCAAGTCCTCAAATTTATTTTAACACAGTAATCTTTTGGAGAAAGGAGTAACTATATTGCAGAACACTCTTTGTAATCTGAATCAAACTCATGTGGTCTGTGCTCAAATAAAACCACTTTTTGGGGCTTCCCCGGTGGCGCAGTGGTTAAGAATCTGCCTGCCAATGCAGAATGTCAAAGTTGTATTGTTGCCCTGTCAAAGAAGATCCCACATGCCGCGGAGCAACTAAGCCCGCGCCACAACTACTGAAGCCCGCGCTCTTACAGCCCGTGTTCCACAACATAAGTAGCCACAACAATGAGAAGCCCGTGCACTGCAACAAAGAGTAGCCCCCGCTCGCCGCAACTAGAAGCCCGTGTGCAGCAACAAAGACCCAACCCAGCCAAAAATAAATAAAACTTAAAAAAAAGAAAAAAATAAATTAAAGAAAACAAAGAAACAAACAAAACACTTTTAGGAAGCCTCCACTACGGATAATTATTTTCTGGAGCCAGTTGGGTAGGCTACTGGAAACTTTTGCTCATGGCCCAGCTTGATTTTGGGGAGAAATAAAGACAATTCCAAATCCTCATTCCTCAAACAGTTCTACAATTTTGGTGATAACAATATTTTATTCTCTCAGAGTCTTCTCCAGGTCAAATGTTTCCTATTTACAAAAATATAAATATACAAATTGGCTTCCAATTTTTCATATAGTATATTAAGATAAATTATGATATACTATATATTATAATATAAAATATATTGCATATATTTTGAAGCCAATTTGATGATATTATATGTAGTCTGGTTCCAAAATGTTAGATATATCCTCATTCATAAAAAATACATTATAAAATACTTTAATTCTTATCATATATTTTATGTGTTCTGCCTAAAATTTCTCTATCTACCTTTTTAATTTCGTGCCCAAGTACTGTGTGGCCAAATTATCTTCTACAAAAGTTATAATTATTAAACAGTGTATGCATCTTACTGACATTTTCCCTAGGTTATTGTGAAACTAGAGCTTAAAGAGAAGATCACATTACTCTATGAGAATTTAATTAATTTTACTTTTTTCATTTCACTTAGGTAGGTTAATTTGCTGCTGATTTTAAAGTATAGATATATGGTAATCCTAATTAAATATAGCCTTGTATTGTTTGACTTGAAAAAATAATTTGTCTATGGAAAATAAGTGCTTGGTAATAAATAATTTCTTGAAAACTAGGACACTGAAAGTTTCATTAAGAGAATCTAAGGAAGACAGATTGAAACAAATGAGTTTGAGCAAAAGATTGGTTTAATTTTGGATATGTTGGCTTTGATGGGTTGGTACATTTTTTTTTTTAATTTATTTATATATATATTTTATTTTTGGCTGTGTTGGGTCTTCGTTTCTGTGCGAGGGCTTTCTTCAGTTGCGGCGAGCGGGGGCCACTCTTCATCGCGGTGCACGGGCCTCTCACTGTCGTGGCCTCTCTTGTTGCGGAGCACAGGCTCCAGACGCACAGGCTCAGTAGTTGTGGCTCACGGGACTAGTTGCTCCGCGGCATGTGGGATCCTCCCAGACCAGGGCTCGAACCCGTGTCCCCTGCATTGGCAGGCAGATTCTCAACCACTGCGCCACCAGGGAAGCCCGGTTGGTACATTTTAATATGTTGATCTATTCAAGAAATACTTACCGGATGCATATTTTGTGAGAAGTTGATATGTCAGAATAACTAAAAGTAAAATAATTATTTAAAAAAGTAAAATAATTTATTCAAATCCTTATTATTGTATTGTAAATTTGGAGAGTTGGTGCAAAATTAGAAGAGGCAGATTAGTCACACTTCTTTGGATTATTAATAAAAGGGAAATGTGATAATAATTCCAGAGTTGGTAGAAATAACTATTCAACCCTCATTATTTACAGATAACAAAAGTGGATTAAGGTTTTGTTGTTCTGTTTTTAGTTTTCCATACAACCAATCTTACTTCTCTCATTAGATTTAAGTAGGGAAAAAAAAAACCCAAAAAACTTTAAACGGAGAAAATCTAATCATGCATTTTTATTTTACCTGCTATATTAGCTTTCTATTACTGCTGCAACAAATTACCAAAAACACAGTGGCTTTAAACAGCATTATTATAGTTTTGAAAGTCAGAAATCCTAAAGTCAAGCTTTCTGCAGGACTGTGTTCCTTCTTCAGGCTATTGGGAAGAGTCCATTTCCTTGTCTTTTCTAGCTTCAAGAGATGGCCCACATTTCCTTAGCTTGTAGCCCAAAATGTCATATTCACAGCCAGAAGGATAGCATCTTCCATCCCTCTCTCTGACTCTGAACCTCCTGTCTCCCTTTATAATGACTCTTGTGCTTAGATTGGACTCATCAGGATAATCCATGATATTCTCCACATCTCAAGATACTTAACTTTTATCTATACAGTCCCTTTTGCCATAGAAGGTAACCTGTTTGGCAAAGATTCCAGGAATTTGGATGTGGACATCTTTAATTGGTTGTTACTCCTTCCGTCACACCTGTGATAGTTAGTTAGAGTGCTGTATAATTAACAACTGTGTATTCAAAGCATATTGATTGCTCAATTTTTAATCAAAGATTGGTTTGATCTAATAAGATCAGAGAAAGAGCAGTTTTTTGAATATCTGGTAATAAATATTTATGAGTCTATTATGTATAGCAATTCATTTATTTATTGGCTCTTGTTGAGAAATTCCTCTAAATTATTTTTGTGTTGATTCATCTGAGCTAATTCACGAATTGTACAATTGTTGTATGTGGTAAAGAGTCCTTATCATTACTGCAAAGTAGGACAATACAACCAAGGGCTAATCTTCAGGTGTCCCTGAGGCTAAAGGGAAGGGCTCAAGATCAGTTTCCTCCATTCTTTATTTTTAAATAGTTACTAAAGTATAATCATTTTTGATCCTAGATAACAGAAAGTTGCCTACAGTGGGTTATTCCATTTAAACTAAATATTAAATGTCAAAATTTCCATGAGAAGATAACTGATACTTCTCACTTTTGCGTGATACTTTTGTTACAGCCAGAAAGATGGTCTTCCTTTCTTACTCGGTTGACAAACCAGAGTCTCTATAAAAGTCCCCACATGATGTAGCCAATGTTTAGTCTCATCTCTCTCCACTCTACCCCATCTTGCTATTTTCCAGCCAGGTTGGCCTCCTTGCTATCCCATGGTGCCTTTAGCCAAGCTCCAGCTTCCCTGTCTGTGCTTGAGCTATGCCCTCTCCCTGGAAAGCTCATCTAACAGATACTTGCATGACTCCTAGGTACCTCCTGTCACTTTTCAAGTCCTACACTATGGGTTATGCGTTCCCTGGCTGCCCCGGATAAAATAACAGTGCCCAACCTCACAGTACCTCTGTCCTTGGTCATAACTTCATTGCTTTTTATTTAATATCTATATCCATGCATCTACTATCATAGTTTATTTATTTACTGTCTCTCTGACTTTGTTTTATTCACTGTTGTAACTCCAGTGCCTAGATAAATGTTCCATTAATGTCGGTTGAATTCAGTTACGTATTTGTCTAGCCCTTATATTAATAGTAATATTGCTTAAAATACTTTAGAATATTAACTCATCCATTCTCAAAACAATCTTCTGAGGTAGACACTCTTAGTTTCTCCATTTCATCAATGAGAAAATGAGTGAAGTGTCTTTGAGGTACAATAGCGTAAAATGTGAGTATAAAAATGATTTTCTGTAAGGGCTCTTTGGTTTAAAAGTGTATCTTGATTTGCTTCTGTTGCTATTTGTATAGTGTTTATTATTACATAAAGAGCTTTTTGAAGAGCTTATTTTTTATATGTTTCTCAAAATCTCTTCCTGTGCTTTTATAAAGCTTTTGGGATGGTGTCATCTTTAAAACCATCAGGTGATAAACCTTGGGATGTTGAGCATTTGGCCCATTAATTATAACTTAAGTTTTAAATAGATTACTTTGAAAAGTTAAATTTGTCTTCTGTAACACAATACTTCTTTTTAATTAGAGGTCCTCGATCAAGTGTCTTTGATCTTTAAAACAGCCTTTTGTAAGGGGCAGAGCCTCATTAGTGTTGGCTAATAGAGGGATTTCTCTTAATTTTTACTCAGTTGCTGTTTCCATTTTAATTTCATCCCCAGCTGGTTTTTTTCTGTTGCAATTCAATTTTATAAATTGCTTAAAAATAAATAGCAACTATTTTAAACAGAATTTTACCAGAAATTAGTGTAATGAAATTTTCCATTTATCATGACTGTGATATTTGATAGTTAAAAATAGCTTCTATCTTTCTTTTTTCACAGGGTAGTATTAAAAAACAAAGCAAAATAAAACCAACCAAAACCCAAAAAAGCCAAGTGGCTGCATTTAATGTTGTCCTTAATGATGTTTTAATAGTTACTTTCTCTTGTACACTCTGCATCAAGGATCGAAAATGTGAATGTCCAGAGATTTCAAAAAGGTATCTTAAATACATGAGTCAGTTTATAAATGCAGTAGAAATTGGTAAGATTTGTGGCAAAATGTAGAATGATAGCCAGATCTCAACAATGCCGAATTACTGGAATATTGAGATAAGATCAGGATTATCAGATCTTCTCTATCTTTTCAAATTAAACTCAAAATCTTGATTTTGATGAGAAATAGTTTGTAAATCTAACAGATATCTATATCAAATGCTAATTCACTTAATTAAAAAATAAAAATCATTCTGTAGAGTGAAAAAGTCTTGATAATTTTATGTTAAATGTGGAATTATTTGTAAAAGTATAATTTGTCTCACATTTAATAAATACATATTTTAGTTAGATTTATAATGTTTACAACTCTTGATTTGAGATAAATCAAGTGTGACAAAGAAAAAATAAATTAAGATATTTTGGAATACTCTTCTAACTGAATTGCAAGAAAGAACTGTATGAATTCTATCACTTTTTGCAATAAATTTTTCAAGACTGAGTTTTTTCCTCAATTTTCACAAAAACTAAATAAAACTAAAGCAGTAAAATACCTAATACTGCTTTTAAAGTGGATGATTAACTCTCACTTACATAGAGTCAACATTAGATGAATTGATTTGTATTTATATAGTTCAAAATATATCCTTAACGTGTGATTTTACACCAGTGAATTCCATTCCGTAACAGATTCTTACCTAATTTTTCTTCAGTGACCCACTTCAAAAGTTTGAGGAACAAGATATTTACATAACTTAATTAAAACATTTAGTAATTACTAAGGGAAAATAGTTACTTTACAGTGGAGACAGCAGGCAGACACCACTGTAAGCAAATGATCAAGATGAGCATCATCAGTAATAATGGCAGATTGGCATCATGTACCACCAGATAGGGTGTGCTGAGCAGGGCATACTAACTCTGTGGTAGTCTTCTCCCAAATTCCTACCTCAATCGAATAATGAGAACATATCAGACAAACTCAAGCTGAGAGAGATAAACAAAACATCTGCCCAGCATTCTTCAGAGATGCCAAGGTCATGAAAGACATGGGAAGAATGAAGGTTGGAGGGGACTGGAGGAGACTGAAGAGAAGTGATAACTAAGTGCAATGTGGGATCTTGGCTTGGATCCTAGAACAGAAAAGGCAAAAAAGTAGAAAAACTGCAGAAATCCTACTGAAGTCTGTCATTTAGTTAACAGTACTGTACCAATGTTTATTCTTTAGTTTTGATCATCGTACCATGGTTTTACAAGTGGCAAACCTTAGGGGAAGGAGAGTGGGTGGTATATAGAAAACCTCTGTAGTATTTTTGCAGTTCTGATGTAAGTCTAAAATTTCAAAATAAAAAGTTAAATTAACTTATACAGCTCTATAAGTAGATATTAATAAATTTCTAAAAACAAAGCTGAAATCTCTATCGAACTTAAAATTGGTTTTGAAAGATTTCTCCTACTGTTCACTTGGAGCACGATCATTACCTAAATTAAATCTAAAAAAAGCCTAGGTTAACCGGCTTTGCTTTTGATGGGAGGAAACACACTAAATGCAGGATAAACCACGAAGGTGTAAATGTTTCATGTCCGTTGCTCTTTCTTTTCCTACTCTGTGGTTTCCAAATCAGTCTATGATGCCAATTGCCTGCCTCAGTCTGAGACGATTTTTTTTTTTTTTAACTTTTGCTCTAGAAAACCATTTCCCTTTTGTATGCAAAAAGAAGAGAATCTTTGAATCAGTTCACTGGAGTTTAAGAGTAGCTTTTCTCATTGGTACACATAATTTAATGTTAACTTCCTGTTGGACAACTGTACTTCATCTGCTTTATCAGCTCTTATATAAGTCATTGTAACAGATGGAAAATGTGGCCAAATTCAATTCATATTTCCTTGGATAAAAATGTCTGTTAACAGCTCATTACATTTCTTTTCAATTCCACACATCATAGCTATAACCAATTTGTGGCAAATACATTTTTTGTCAAAATTTCTACTGAATGTTTTACATTTGTCTAAAGCTGTAGCTGTTATACTTAATTAGGTTGCACTTTTATTGGAAGAGCTGGAGCTTAAAATCAATTTATTCTGCTCATTTAAACCTTGACCTCCTTTGCTTATAGAACCAAAGACCAAAAAAAAAAAAAAATCCCTCATTGTATTTGATAACTTTGTAGTTGTCATGTTAAATATTAATTATGTGAACTATTGTGTCTCACAGTGCTGAATGCACTTATAATTGGTTATAATTAATCAAATTTGCATGGTTAACGGAAGGTTTTTTAAAATACTGTACCCTTTCTCTTAAATTTTTTTTTTGCTCTTATTTATTTATTTATATTTACAAAAATTGGATCATAGCATACTGTCTATAGCACGTTTTTATTTTTAACTTAATATAACAATAATTGTGGTTCTCTTTCTATATATTCCATATTATGTATATGTAGGATTTTATTATATGTCTTGTCCTCAATTTATTTAATCAATTTCAGCACATTTTTCTTTTAGAGACGCTGTTGAAATGAACATTCTTATATCTTTACATGTCCATGGGATTATTTCTTTAGGAAAAAAGCCCTAGAAGTAGAATTACTGTGTTAGAGAGAATGTAAAACAGAGCTTTTAAATTTGCATTTCTTTAATTAGTGAGGGTTAGTATTTAATTTTATTTCTTTTGTGAATTTTATTTCTTCTATTCATGTCCTTTGGGCTGTGTTTCTTATATATTGCCTAGGAGTTCTTTTTTTAATGGATATTAACCATTTTTCTGTAATATAATGCAAATATTTTTCTCAATTTAAGTTCTCTTTAGCCACATAAAGGTTTTTAAAAATTTGATGTTATTAAATATGTCAATCTTTTTCTTTATGGTTTACAGAACTCTTGTTTATATGTTTAGATCTTTATCAATGTGGAATTTTTTTTTGTTTTATTATGAGAGTTAAATGTCTAACTTTTTTTCCACAAAGTGGATAGTCATTTGATTGAATGGCATTCGTTCAATAATACAAATCATCATTTTTCCACCTTTATCAAATACTAAATCTCCTTATGTACACGAGTCTCTTTTTGGATTCTATTTTGTTCCATCATTCCATTTGTTTGTTCCTGCATTATTACTCACAGCTTTAACTCAAATTACAATGAATTTATAGACAAATTGGGAAGGATTGACATCTTTACAATATTGATCCTTAGTTCCAGAAGCATTGTATATCTCTTAAATTATTTAGATCATCTTTGTAGCATTTTCTTTATTTAGGTCTCACACATGCCTCATTTAGTTTATTTTCACATGTTCAACTGGTTTTTTTCTTTTAAAGATATGTTCCTCCCACTAAATTTTCCAGTTGACTATTACTGGGATATATTCTAAACTTTCTTAGTTATAATAGTTTTTTGTTTGATTCTTTAGAATTTTCTAGGTTGATAAGTATTCCTCACCAACGTTTATGCCTATTTCTAGGATTGGCTAGGAATCCATGGTTTTGCTGAGGAATAATGGTGAGAGTTGGCATCCTCATTTTGTTACTGACTTTAATGAGAAACTTCTTGTTTTTTCCTTTAATTTTGATATGTGATATTGGTTTCTGCTAATGCTCTTTTATAAATTAAGGAGGCAGACTTTTATTTCTAGTTTACTATAAGTTTACCTCAGAAATGATTGTTGAGTTTTATCAAATACATATATCAAGATAGTAGTATTCTAATGTTGAGCATTCCTGGAAAAAACCCTATTTGTTCATGGTATGTTATTCTTCTAATACACTATGGGGTTCAACTGGTAATGTTTTATTGCTAGGTTTTACATATACATTGATAAGTCAAGTTGGTTTAGAGTAATGTTTTTTCCTTTTCTTTGTGGTGTCATATATCTTCTAGCTGAGTTATGGTACTTTTTTTTTAAACAAATCATACATGTGATTGTACAAACAGTAAAATGGCAGGCAAAATGGAAAAGACAAATTGAAAAAAGATAATTACAACGTACATACATGAGAGGGATTACTTATACCACCGTATGAACAAATCTTTTTTTTTTTTATACAGCAGGTTCTTATTAGTCATCAATTTTATACACATCAGTGTATACATTTCAAGCCCAGTCTCCCGATTCATCACACCACCACCACCCCCCCATGGCTTTCCCCCTTTGGTGTCCATACGTTTGTTCTCTACATCTGTGTCTCAATTTCTGCCCTGCAAACTGGTTCATCTGTACCATTTTTCTAGGTTCCACATATATGCATTAACATACGATATTTGTTTTTCTCTTTCTGACTTACTTCACTCTGCATGACAGTCTCTAGATCCATCCACATCTCAACAAATGACGCAATTTCGTTTCTTTATATGGCTGAGTAATATTCCATTGTATATGTATACCAAATCTTCTTTATCCATTCATCTGTCAATGGGCATTTAGGTTGCTTCCATGACCTGGCTATTGTAAATAGTGCTGCAATGAACATTGGGGTGCATGTCTCTTTTAGAATTACGGTTTTCTCTGGGTATATGCCCAGTAAAGGGATTGCTGGATCATATGGTAATTCTCTTTTTAGTTTTTTAAGGAACCTCCATACTGTTCTCCATAGTGGCTGTATCAATTTACATTCCCACCAACAGTGCAAGAGGGTTCCCTTTTCTCCACACCCTCTCCAGCATTTGTTGTTTGTAGATTTTCTGATGATGCCCATTCTAACTGGTGTGAGGTGATACCTCATTGTAATTTTGATTTGCATTTCTCTAATAATTAGTGATGTTGAGCAGCTTTTCATGTGCTTCTTGGCCATCTGTATGTCTTCTTTGGAAAAATGTCTATTTAGGTCTTCTGTCCATTTTTGGATTGGGTTGTTTGTTTTTTTCATATTGAGCTGCATGAGCTGTTTATATATTTTGGAGAATAATCCTTTGTCCATTGATTCATTTGCAAATATTCTCTCCCATTCTGAGGGTTCTCTTTTCGTCTCGTTTATGGTTTCCTTTGCTGTGCAAAAGCTTTGAAGTTTCATTAGGTCCCATTTGTTTATTTTTGTTTTTATTTCCATTACTCTAGCAGGTGGATCAAAAAAGATCTTGCTGTGATTTATGTCAAAGAGTGTTCTTACTATGTTTTCCTCTAACAGTTTTATAGTGTCCGGTCTTACATTTAGGTCTCTAATCAATTTTGAGTTTATTTTTGTGTATGGTGTTAGAGAGTGTTCTAATTTCATTCTTTTACATGTAGCTGTCCCGTTTTCCCAGCACCACTTATTGAAGAGACTGTCTTTTCACCATTGTATATCCTTGCCTCCTTTGTCATAGATTAGTTGACCATAGGTGTGTGGGTTTATCTTTGGGCTTTCTATCTTGTTCCGTTGATCTATGTTTCTGTTTTTGTGCCAGTACCATATTGTCTTGATTACTGTAGCTTTGTAGTATAGTCTGAAGTCAGGGAGTCTGATTCCTCCAGCTCCGTTTTTTTTCCCTCAACACTGCTTTGGCTATTCAGGGTCTTTTGTGTCTCCATACAAATTTTAAGATTTTTTTGTTCTAGTTCTGTAAAAAATGCCATTGGTAATTTGATAGGGATTGCAATGAATCTGTAGATTGCTTTGGGTAATATAGTCATTTTCACAATATTGATTCTTCAAATCCAACAACATGGTATATCTTTCCATCTGTTGGTATCATCTTTAATTTCTTTCATCAGTGTCTTATAGTTGTCTGCATACAGGTCTTTAGTCTCCATAGGTAGGTTTATTCCTAGGTATTTTATTCTTTTTCTTGCAATGGTAAATGGGAGTATTTCCTTAATTTCTCTTTCAGATTTTTCATCATTACTGTATAGGAATGCAAGAGATTTCTGTGCATTAATCTTGTATCTTGCAACGTTACCAAATTCATTGATTAGCTCTAGTAGTTTTCTGGTGGCATCTTTAGGATTCTCTATGTATAGTATCATGTCATCTGCAAACAGTGACAGTTTTACTTCTTCTTTTCCAATTTGTATTCCTTTTATTTCTTTTTCTTCTCTGATTGCCGTGGCTAGGACTTCCAAAACTATGTTGAATAATAGTGGCGAGAGTGGACATCCTTGTCCTGTTCCTGATCTTAGAGGAAATGCTTTCAGTTTTTCTCCATTAAGAACGATGTGGCTGTGGGTTTGTCATATATGGCCTTTATTATGTTGAGATAGGTTCCCTCTATGCCCACTTTCTGGAGAGTTTTTATCAAAAATGGGTGTTGAATTTTGTCAAAAGCTTTTTCTGCATCTATTGAGATGATCATATGGTTTTTCTTCTTCAATTTGTTAATATGGTGTATCATATTTATTGATTTGCGTATATTGAAGAATTCTTGCATCCCTGGGATAAATCCCACTTGACCATGGATCCTTTTAGTGTGTTGTTGGATTCTGTTTGCTAGTATTTTGTTGAGGATTTTTGCGTCTATATTCATCTGTAATATTGGTCTGTAATTTTCTTTTTTTGTAGTATATTTGTCTGGTTTTTGTATCAGGGTGATGGTGGCCTCATAGAATGAGTTTGGGAGTGTTTGTTCCTGCAAAATTTTTTGGAAGAGTTTGAGAAGGATGGGTGTTAGCTCTTCTCTAAAGGTTTGATAGAATTCACCTGTGAAGCCATCTGGTCCTGGACTTTTGTTTGTTGGAAGATTTTTAATCACGTTTTCAATTTCATTATTTGTGATTGGTCTGTTCATATTTTCTGTTTCTTCCTGGTTCAGTCTTGGAAGGTTATACCTTTCTAAGAATTTGTCCATTTCTTGCAGGTTGTCCATTTTATTGGCATAGAGTTGCTTGTAGTAGTCTCTTAGGATGCTTTGTATTTCTTCGGTGTCTGTTGTAACTTCTCCTTTTTCATTTCTAATTTTATTTATTGGAGTCCTCTCCCTCTTTTTCTTCATGAGTCTGGCTAATGGTTTATCAATTTTGTTTATCCTCTCAAAGAACCAGCTTTTAGTTTTATTGATCTTTGCTCTTGTTTTCTTTGTTTCTATTTCATTTATTTCTGCTCTGATCTTTATGATTTCTTTCCTTGTGCTAACTTTGAGTTTTGTTTGTTCTTCTTTTTCTAATTCTTTCAGGTGTCAGGTTAGATTGTTTATTTGAGATTTTTCTTGTTTCTTAAGGTAGGCTTCTATAGCTATAACCTTCCCTCATAGAACTGCTTTTGCTTCATCCCATAGGTTTTGGATCATCGTGTTTTCATTGTCATTTGTCTCTAGGTATTTTTTGATTTCCTCTTTGATTTCTTCAGTGGTCTCTTGGTTATTTAGTAACGTATTGTTTAGCCTCCATGTGTTTGTGATTTTTACATTTTTTCCCCTGTAATTGATTTCTAATCTCATAGCATTGTGGTCAGAAAAGATGCTTGATATGATTTCAATTTTCTTAAATTTACTGAGGCTTGATTTGTGTCCCAAGATGTGATCTATCCTGCAGAATGTTCTGTGTGAACTTGAGAAGAAAGTGTAATCTGCTGTTTTTGGATAGAATGTCCTATAAATATCAATTAAATCTATCTGGTCTATTGTGTCATTTAAAGCTTCTGTTTCCTTATTTATTTTCATTTTGGATGATCTGTCCATTGGTGTAAGTGAGGTGTTAAAGTCCCCCACTATTACTGTGTTACGGTCGATTTCCTCTTTTATAGCTGTTAGCAGTTGCCTTATGTATTGAGGTGCTCCTATGTTGGGTGCATATATATTTATAATTTTTGTATCTTCTTCTTGGATTGATCCCTTGATCATTATGTAGTGTCCTTCCTTGTCTCTTGTAACATTCTTTATTTTAAAGTCTATTTTGTCTGATATGAGTATTCCTACTCTAGCTTTCTTCTGATTCCCATTTGCATGGAATATCTTTTTCCATCCCCTCACTTTCAGTCTGTATGTGTCCCTAGGTCTGAAGTGGGTCTCCTGTAGACAGCCTATATATGGGTCTTGCTTTTGTATCCATTCAGTGAGCTTGTGTGTTTTGGTTGGAGCATTTAATCCATTCACCTTTAAGGTAATTATCAATATGTATGTTCCTATGGCCATTTTCTTAATTGTTTTGGGTTTGTTTTTGTAGGTCCTTTTCTTCTCTTGTGTTTCCCATTTAGAGAAGTTCCTTTAGCATTTGTTGTAGAGCTGGTTTTGTGGTGCTGAATTCTCTTAGCTTTTGCTTGTCTGTTGAGCTTTTGATTTCTCCATTGAATCTGAATGAGATCCTTGCGGGAGTAGAGTAATCTTGGTTGTAGGTTCTTCCCTTTCATCACTTTAAGTACATCATGCCACTCCCTTCTGGCTTGTAGGGTTTCTGCTGAGAAATCAGCTGTTAACCTTATGGGAGTTCCCTTGTATGTTATTTGTCATTTTTCCCTTGCTGCTTTCAATAATTTTTCTTTGTCTTTATTTTTTGCCAATTTCATTACTGTGTGTCTCGGCGTGTTTCTCCTTGGGTTTATCCTGTATGGGACTCTCTGCGCTTTCTGGACTTGGGTGGCTGTTTCCTTTCCCATGTTAGGGAATTTTAGAGTGTAATGTCTTCAAACATTTTCTCTGGTCCTTTCTCTCTCTCTTCTCCTTCTGGGACCCCTATAATGCAAATGTTGTTGTGTTTAATGTTGTCCCAGAGGTCTCTTAGGCTGTCTGCATTTCTTTTCATTCTTTTTTCTTTATTCTGTTCTGCAGCAGTGAATTCCACCATTCTGTGTTCCAGGTCACTTATCCGTTCTTCTGCCTCAGTTATTCTGCTATTGATTCCTTCTAGTGTAGTTTTCATTTCAGTTATTGTATTGTTCATCTCTGTTTGTTTGTTCTTTATTTCTTCTAGGTCTTTGTTAAACATTTCTTGCATCTTCTCGATCTTTGCCTCCATTATTTTCCAAGGTCTTTGATCATCTTCACTATCATTTTTCTGAATTCTTTTTGTGGAAGCTATCTCCACTTCATTTAGTTGTTTTTCTGGGGTTTTTTCTTGTTCCTTCATCTGGTACATAGCCCTCTGCCTTTTCATCTTGTCTATCTTTCTGTGAATGTGGTTTTTGTTGCACAGGCTGCAGGATTGTAGTTCTTCTTGCTTCTGCTCTCTGCCCTCTGGTGGATGAGGCTATCTAAGAGGCTTGTAGAATTTTCCTGATGGGAGGGACTGGTGGTGGGTAGAACTGACTGTTGCTCTGGTGGCTAGAGCTCAGTAAAACTTTAATCTGCTTCACTGCTGATGGGTGGGGCTGGGTTCCCTCCCTGTGGTTGTTTGGCCTGAGGCAACCGAACAGTGGAGCCTACTTGGGCTCTTTTGTGGGGCTAATGGCCGACTCTGGGAGGGCTCACGCCAAGGAGTACTTCCAAGAACTTCTGCTGCCAGTGTCCTTGTCCCCCCGGTGAGCCACAGCCACCCCCCTGCCTCTGCAGGAGACCCTCCAACACTGGCAGGTAGGTCTGGTTCAGTCTCCCCCGGGGTCACTGCTCCTTCCCCTGGGTCCCAATGCGCACACTATTTTGTGTGCGCCCTCCAGGAGTGGGGTCTCTGTTTCCCCCAGTCCTGTCGAAGTCCTGCAATCAAATCCCAGTAGTCTTCAAAATCTTATTTTCTAGGAATTCCTCCTCCCATTGCTGGATCTCCAGGTTGGGAAGCCTGACGTGGGGCTCAGGACCTTCACTCCAGTGGGTGGACTTCTGTGGTATAAGTGTTCTCCAGTGTGTGAGTCACCCACCCAGCAGTTATGGGATTTGATTTTACTGTGATTGCACCCCTCCTACCGTTTTGTTGTGGCTTCTCCTTTGTCTTTAGATGTGGGTTATCTTTTCTGGTGAGTTCCAGTGTGTTTCTGTCGATGACTGTCCAGCAGCTAGTTGTGATTTCTGGTGTTCTCACCAGAGGCAGTGAGAGCACATCCTTCTACTGCGCCATCTTTGTTCTTGAGCTATCTCTCTTAAATTATTGATATAATTTTATTTTACTTAAGAATCTAGAAATAATTGCATTAAAATATGTTTCCTATTGATGAGTCACAGTTAGCTAATTGGTTTAATGTAAACTGGGAAGAAAATCTTTCATGATAGGAATTGCCAGTGGCACCAGGGAGCCCTACATGTTTCCCAGTGACTCAACACCAGGATCTTAAAACTACTAGTATGACCCCAGGGAAGATTCTTCAAGCTTTATGAATTATTGGTAAGATTCTTCCCTCTCTCCACCAGACCACCCCACCCCACAGTTTTAGCTTCACCATCATAATTTGGCTACAAGATCCTTCTAATTTATCCTCATATTCCCTAGAATCCAAGAAACCCTAGACTCCCAAGTAATCCCTAATCCTGACAGACATTCATCCCCATATAGCTCTGTGCCCCATCCAGTATGAGCCACCTTCACAAAGAAACCCTAAATTCCCAAACAGTCCACAGAGTCTGCAGGAAACTCAAACACTCCTTTGCTTTCTTCTCTTCCTTTCCTAGCTACTACCTGACTATCCTCAAGGACAAGGGTATCCCCGTAAATATCTCTGGTGACACTATTTTCTTTCCCACAACTCAGATTCAAATACCTGCAGGTGAGAATAATGTTTTCCTTGCTCCTGGCTGCCAATTTAATATTATTTTCCTTCTCTCATCCCTATTATATGGCTTCTCTAATTTTCTAACATTTCACAGCCAAATGATTCACAACTCTTGTTGGCCTTTGTTTAAAATATCCATAAGCTTACACTTTCTCACAACTTCTACCATGCTACTTTATCTAAAACACCATCATTCCTCACCTAAAATTATGATACAGTCTCCTAATTGGCTTCCCTACTTCTATATTTGATCTCCACAGTTTATTTCCTCCACATGATCTAGTCCAGTGGTTCTCAACCAGGTGTGGGGGTAGGGGAAGAGAGACAGGGGACACTTGTCCTTGTCTAGAGACAAGTTTTGGCTGTTACATTGGGAGCAGAGAGTGCCGCAGGCTTCTAATGGGTACAGGCCAGAGATGCTGCTGAACATCTGACAAGACCCAGGACAGCTGCCCACAACACAAATTATCTGCCTAAAATGTAAGTAGTGCCAAGGTAGAGAAACCCTGATATAGGCTGATTATTTCAAAATGTTTTGCTCCTCTCCTCAAAAATTTGCAATAACTCCTTATCCATCTCAGAGTTAATTAAAACTAAAAGACTTTACAAGCTCACGACCCACACCATCTCACAAGGCCCACTCTTGCCTCAGAGCCTTTATATCTGCTGTTCCCTCAGCTTAGATGGATGGATCTTCCTTCAAGTGTTGATTTCAATAATCTCCTTGGTTAGTTCAGTCTATGTGCAACTATACCTTCTCACAGCATCTTTATCCTTAGCAGTTATGAAATCTCTTTATCACCTGCTCTCCCTCATAGCTATCTAGTGTCACCTCCGAAAACTAAACTGTAATTTCTGTGGAGACCGGCACTAGTTTATGTTTACTTCTTTACTTTTAGAAAGTGACTAGAACGTATTGAAGGGTCAGTATGTGTTTGTGAATGAACAAATGCTATTATTTAGTTTAATAGACAATTTAGAAGATATAAAAAGTAGAATTCCCTGACTTAGCACATTTACTTTTCATAAAAACAGGTGGTTATATATTAAATAATGTGGGAACTTTAAACATTATATAATTTCCAGGTAAATGATATATGCAAGGATACAAGTATTTAGAAACTCAGAAAAAAACAGAGTTAAGTCTGGGTTGAAATATCAAAAGTGACACTGTTGAAGAATCATAGTACTTTAGAGCTGGTTATTTTAGGATTATCTAGCCAAATGATCTCATTATTTTTATTGTTCCTTGTGCTATACAGTAGGACCTTGTTGGTTATCTATTTTATATATAGTAGTGTGTATCTGCTAATCCCAAACTCCTAATTTGTCTCTCCCTTCCTTTCCCCTTTGATAACCAGAAGTTTGTTTTCTAAATCTGTGAGTCTGTTTCTGTTTTGTAAATAAGTTCATTTGTATCATTTTCTTTAGATTCCACATATAAGTGATGTCATATGACATTTGTCTTTTTCTGACTTATTTTACTTAGTATGATCATCTCTAGGTCCATCCAAATAACCTCATTTTTATAATAAAGTAATTCAGGCCAAAGCATTTTAACAAATTTCTGGCATTTATTTAACGCAATTCCATGGCTGACTCCTGTATTCATTTGTACCTATCAAGGAGTTATGGAATTTTCAGTTTTATGAGGAAATAGAAGTATGTTGCTGAAGGAATTCAGAACATGTTACCCTTTAGGGCATATTGATTTTTTTAGTGAAAGGCATTTCAGAAACAGTAGGTGCAAGAAGAGCACTCTGACCTTCTTTTTTTATTCTCAAAAGCAGGAGATAAAACTCCCCTTGCGAAAAGTGCTTTCCATGTACCAGGAAGAAGGAAGACATTTTTATCATGAGAGGCGGGGAACAGAGCCTGAGAAAAGTCTGTACAAACCTTGTTAAAGTAACCCTTATCTTCCTAGTCCCTTCTGCACAATTTACTACTCGTAGCTCAAACCCCTCTATGTTATCAGTCCTTCATAAATTTATTGTTTCTTTTTCTAAAAAGTATAAAAGCTTTCTTCTCTAGTCACTCCTCCACGTCTTCATTCTCTTGTGAAGACATGTAAAAATTTTAATAAACATTGTGTGCTTTTCTCCCGTTAATCTGTTTTATGTTAGTTTTGATTCTTAGGCCCAACCAGAGACTCTAAAAGAGTAAAGATGAATTTTTCCTCCCTTACACTGCTGAGATTTCTAATTGACCCCAACATCAAAATGACCCTTCTTCTTTAATAATTGATCTTATATTTAGCTGGACCTTTCCCCCAGCTTTTCTTTCCACTTGATGTGACCAAGTGACTCAGTCATGGCCAACGTCCTATAAATAGAAAGAGATTTTGCAACTTCTTGGAAATATTCTTTAAAAGATCATTGGTGCATTTCTTAATCCATTTTTAATCTCCCTGCTGGCTGAAATGTGGACATAATACCTCCACTCAACCGGACATCTTGGATAATGAGTCTCTCTTAGGAAGACAGGCAAATAACACAGAAAAACACAATATAGGATGCTTGGATCCATGATACAATGGAGTACCACACTAGCTTTGGCTTCCCATGTTTAGACTTCCATATGAGAAATAATTGCACTTCTCTTTTATTCAAACAACCGATATTTTGGATTTCCTATCAATTGCAGCTAGCCTTACCAGTAAGGTAAGGGAGAGAGTGAGAGAAAGCTGCTCATATGAACCTGAAGGCAGATATGATGTCATATATATGTGGAGTAAAATTAATGGGTAGGGAAAAGTTGCTATTGTATATTCTTGAATTTTACTTGTACTTTCAAAAATTTTAGAGCTACAGAATTACCAAGAACAAACCGAAGAAAAATAAATGAGAAATGATTTTTATAGTAAATTATGTATAAACTGATAAAGGTATTAAGTTGGTGATATTACAGAGTTAGGACAATTCTATGAGTTTTGATGAATTTTTAAAAAAGAGAAGAGGGGAAAAGAGATAGAACATAAAAATGCCAGTATTTTGAACATTTTCTAACATGATTATGATTGAAAAATGACTATTATTTTTATGCAATAAATCAACAGAATGAACAATTTTTAAGTAATGAGAGTAGGGAAAGTAATTTTCCAACTTAAATTGATTTTTATTTTCTAACTTTTCCATTATATTTATTATATACTATATGTTGATTTGTTTTGTTATAGGCTAGCACTATCAGACACATGTGAATAGTTTCCAAAAGTTAAGTTGTGTAAGATAATTAAGATCATATTTTGAAAATGTAAAAATGATTACCATTGTACTAGGTTAGAAGTGGAACACCATTATATAAATGTTATAGAGCTAGTGTTCCACAAGAGAAGAATTTGAAAATCAACTTTTAAAATATTTAATTGTGTAACCAGGTATTAGAGTTACACTCTGAGCCTTCTGGCTATAATTTGGGTTAGATACTATGTGATGGTATTGTTGTTTGTTAGACGTGGTGGACAGTAGATTTATTCCTGCGGTCATCCAACACCGTTTACTGAGTGCTTACATTGTTGGCCATAATGGGATAGACTGAGATAGATTCTGGGGATTCGTCCTCTATAAATCTTACCCTTTGATCTCAAAGTACTCACAGTGTTTTCTGAGATTCATTAACTGATAATCCAAGACAAGGTATTTTGAAATATATAGCTCTTTATTATTAACAGAATGAATATATCAAGCAGGATATAGACAGAGAGTTATACAAATTAAAAGTCATATCATTTGAATATTTATTTATTATAAATTTATTTGCCATAATTTTACAAACTGACATAGTATTTGCAAGATTCTGTGATGAGCTCTATGGCAGATGCAAAATATAAAGCTCTCAAAGATATCTCAGATTTAAGAAAACATGATACAATTTCCTTAAAGTTGGTAAAACTTGACCACAAATTAGTAAATGCCATAAAAATGTTACTTCCATAAATCATTGTATATTTTATGGAGAATGTGGTTTTCAGATGGGACTTGAAGGGTAAGTGGGAATTGGACATAATAAAATGATCAGTGAGAACAGTAAGAGTTTAGCATGAGTTGAAAAAGCTAAAATTAATAAGAGAAAGCTTAGTAATTTGCATTGACTTGAGTATAAAGTCTGAAAAAATGAATAAAAGAGGAATCTGTGATAAATTAGATAGGGACAGGTCATGGAGGACCTTAAATGTCAGTCACTGAAGAGCCACAAACATATTTCAGTGGAAAAAGTGATTTAAAAAATACTATTCTTTGGAAAATTAATCTGACAACATTTTGGAAAATAAATTAGTTTTGTAAGAACCTGGAATTGAGATATGCAGGTAGAATGATACATGCTGCTGAGGTAAACTCAGCAGAATTTGGCAAGATCTATACATATAAAAGATACATTAAAACTTAATTTACATATAGAAGGTGTTAGGTTTAGCTGGCTCATCTGCTTTTAATAGCACTTTGACCAAAACTTAGCTTTCCTATTTTTCTACAGAAACTTTTAACAACTAGAAAACCAAATTCCTAGCTCAGGATTAGCTCCATGGCTTTTCAACTTAAACATTCACTCAACATCTTTTCTCCTCATCTGTTCAAAACTGAGGTTTTCCTATCAAAAAGAGTAAACTACAATGAATGACGCCCCCCTGCCCCCATTCTCTCTATACATTAACCTTATAAACTGTGGGAGAAACTGGTCCCTTAACCTGGCAGGATTTTCCAGTTTTCTGGGTGTGTCCCAGCTTTGACTTGGGCATGGCGCTTCCAAGAAGCCAGTCAGAGGGAAACACGGTGACTCCTCATTTCCTGATCGCAGTCCTGGCGTCTTCATGTTCCTTACACTCTGTGCCTGGAGCGCCGCTGGTACGTCTCCAGCCTTCTGCTTCCTGTTAGGAAAACTTGCCTCTTGACCTTGTTTTCTCATAGAATTTTGTCTCCCAAGACCTCTGCCCCACGAATACTCAACATTTTTCTCTTCTTAACTGACATTTTGCTCCTTCCCTCCACTTCCTGACCCTTGACGGGACAAGTCTCCTACAAAACCTGATTGAGAGCTCCTAAGAGTTTCTTCAATCTTGAAATACCCTCTTTTTAAATCTTATTATATATGCTCAGCTGTGTGTTTTTTTTAACAATAATTCAGGACAACTGTTGACATTTATGCAGCCTGGCTTTCTAACACATCCTATTACTAATGATGATTTCCCAAAGTGCGTTTTAAATAATTTAGTCAACAAATATAAGGTAAGTATCATCAAGGCACATTTGGGCACTCCTAAGTGCTAAATGGGATATAAACGATGATTAATATATAATCAAATATCTCAAGAACAATAATAATGAAGAATTTCAAAGTTTAAAAAATCTCACCACTGAGATTTTCTTGGTTTTCTAAGAACCAAGCACTCATTTCCCCAGCAGCTGGGAATATAGGCTCCTGACAGCTCACAACCAATTTCTTATCTGCGAATGGCCTTGAGCAAAAGGAACATGCTTTGCTCAAGTGTTAAGTTGAATGTAACTCACATCTCATGACTGGTTGCTGTGAGGGTACAAAGGCCTGACCTCTGTGCCTCAATACAGGGCACTTCCAAAGGGCCCTATCAGATCTAGTGCTTTCCATGGATTCAGAAGAAGTCTGTGTCACACTGGATTGGAGATTCTCCAAAAAGCTTCTTGTGTACAAGTATCATCTCAGAGCGTGGTTCCTAAGATGTCCCGTCTAAGGCAAGAGCTATGGGTTATAAACCTAAGGATTTTGTAATTTACAAGATGTAACATGACTTGACATGTTAGTTGGATGCATATCTATTTTTAAACAGCTTTTGTGGTGTAATTGACATACAAGAAAGTGTACATATTTAACAATTACAATTGTTAAATGTGTAATTACCCATGAAACCATCACAAATTAATGATGATGAGGGTACCCATCTGCCCAACATGTTTGTAATCCCTCTGTAATCACTTCTTCTCCTACATCCCTATCTGTATCCGCAGGCAACCACTAACTGACTTGTGTCTCTGAAGATTGGCTTGTATTTACTAGAGTTTATATAAATGAAATCATAACGTATGCACTATCTTTTGTCTGGCTTCTTCCATCCATCATAACTATTTTGATTTTCATCCATGTTGTATCCATCAAAAGTTTAGAGTTTATGTAGAATTATTATTATTTCTTCTTTAAATATTTTATAAAATACACCACTGAAGCCATCTGGGCTTAGGTTTTTGTTTGTTTGTTTGTGTTTTTTTTCTTTTACAAATGCTTCTAACTACAAATTTAATTTTCATATTATCTATAATGTTATGCAGTCTATTTGTTTCTACTTGATAAGCTTTTGTATTTTGTCTTCTAAGGAATTTGTCCGTTTTACATAAATCAAACTGAGATTCCCAACTCCTCAAAACTGTGAAATAATAAATGTTTGTCTTTTTAGTCTGCTAAATTTTGGGATAATTTGTTGAATAGCAATATCTAACTAATGCAGTTCATCTGAAAATTGTCGCTTTCCATTCTTTTCATTCTTCTTGAAATACATTGATGTCATCATTAGGGTAAATTTTAAATGATTGAGAGAAAAAATATTTTGATATATGTCCAATATACTTAAGAAAAGAATTACGCTGAGCACAGCAGGACAGTGTTTAACAATAGATGGAACACTGATCGTTAACTCCAATTACTCTCTAGTTTATTCTAGTGTCACTCTTAACAGCCAAGACCTCAGTCCTTTGCTCAGCCTCTCAGTCCATACCTGGCCTTAAAATGAACACTTTAGAAGCAATTCACATTTCACTGGCTCTAAGATACCATTAACTATAAGAGGCATCAAAATTTTTAGAAATATAGAATGTGAAAAAATTATCTTATAAATGATTAAATATGATTATAGATAGGCATGGGGGAGTCCAATTTAACTGCTTTGAGATTTTAGGAAAATATTTAGCTGACAAATTTATAAATTTCAGGGATCTCATGTTATAATGCCAAATGAAGGCTATATTTAAAAAAATAACTGTTATTTTGTATGTAGTTCAATTCAATCTTACTTTCAATATCAGAAATACAAATAAATATCATTTTATTGAAACAGATTCATTTCTAAAAATCAGTTTATAATGTAATGCACTTAGGTTATATTTTGTCTTTTGAGGGTGTTCTATTATGGATAATGATGCTGTAAACATTTTCATACAAGCCTTTGACTAATACTTAATAATTGGATTGTTGGATCATAGTATAAATTTATGTTTAAATTTATAAGAAATGACCAAACTAGATTTTAATTTTACTTGGGAAAATAGCTTGCACAGTATCCATAGACTGAAAACTTCAAAATATCTCTGATAGAAATTTACCATGCTCATAGATCAGAAGGTTCAATATTGTTTGGATGTCAATTTTGCAAAATTCAGCTAATGAAAAATAGATTCAATAGAAGGCAATTATAATCCAATCAGGCTTTTTCTCCATGGATTCAAAATCATGTAACTAGAAAGCACTTTATAGTTGTGGCCTTGAGCTATACTGGTCATTAAAGGAATGGCAGTCTTCTTATATACTCTTCCAGAGGACCTGCTTTTTTACAGTCCCAGTTGAAGGTAACTTAAGCACACTGAGGCGAATGCAGAAAACCAGGCAAGAAAATCCCTATTCTTGCTATAACCTCTAACTACCCCCAACACTTGGCCTGCAGGTGGGAGGATGGGCTTTGGAAACATCAGGTATGGAGGAGCTGGAGAAAATGGATTAGAGTGCCATGCTCCCCTTAACATACCAGGAAAAACAAAAATGAGGTCCCCTTTCAAAAATCTGTGGAAATGATGTTACTGAGTTGTTGGCAGAAACTGAATAGAATAAACTTTGTGGCATTTCCTCGTTCCCTGTAGCCAATACTTGTATAAAATGTAACAAGTCTGTGCCCTGAAGCATTTGATGCTGAGAGGGCTGGCCTTCTGGTAGAGTCATGGAGTTGGAGGGAAGGCTCTATACTGTTTGGACTCTTCAAGATCAGTAGCAAAAGATGAGACCACAGACTCTAGCAGAGAATGTCATCAGATAGTGTTTCCTTGTCCCCCAAAGCCAGCTATAACCAGCCAGACCTTGTGGTCACCAGGCCATGGAGCTGGCTAGTGAAGAGCTGGTGGTAAATGTGAGCTGAGGATCCATTCTCCCTTCACCGTGAGGTCAGACCATGTACTGCAACACCGCCCTGAAGACAGACACTCAGCCACAGGGGACCCTGAAAAAGTGAGAAAAGATGCAAGCGTTTCCAACAAGAATGAGATCACTTCAGACACTGTTAAAAATATTGGCTCTGACTGAGACCAACTGGTTGGAATGAATTATTTTTTCCTTTTCTTTCCTCACTTTCTAGTGATATTGAGATTAACAAGGAAATCAGATCACTAGAGAATAAAAGATGAAGATGAAATCCTCAGGAAATAAAGGATCTATGAGTTCTTAACACAATTGAAAATACTATGAAAATATTTTGACCTTTGAAAGAAACTTAAGTCTTAACTATTATGCATTTTTTTTCCTATGGAGGTAATCTGAGAGTGCTTTTCTTACCAATGCTTGACGCTTGCATCGATCAAAAGAATAGGTAACAAGTATGAAATAAACTCTGTTTTCATGAGGCTTGGGTAGCAGGGAAATGGTGTAAAATTTACTTCAACCTTACTTCCTTTTAATAAATTAATCTCTAAAGAAAGCCAATGCTACCTAATAACCAATGCTACATTCTTTATGTTCCAAGCTGGGATTTTTTTAACTGAATATTTTTATTTCATTTGGGATAAAACATCACAGTAACCTTTTTTTTTTTTTTTTTTTGAAACATTTCTAGTTGTAAGCATTTTGAATTAGCGTACTGTCTTGAACAAAGGTTATATTTGGAATCTGCAGGGGAAAGCAGAGTTTTCCTAGTACAAAGACATTGATATACAGTAATGTATTTACACTGTCAAAGAGACTATGCCAATTATGCTGATTATAAAGGTCACTTAGATGGTTCCCTAGTCAGTTCAGGAAGCATAAGAATTCCCAACACCATTCTGTTTAACATTGTTAGTCTCTGAAGTATTATTAATTTTATTTTATTTAAAATAGAACAGTATACTGAGAGAGCCTTTGAACACAGAGGATGTGCATTTTTGAAATGCACATTGAGGTATATGATAGAAATTACACATATTCATGGATATTAATTAAGTTAATATAAGTTGAAAACAAATTAATATTCCAGTACAATATAGGTATTCATGTTAATTTTTCATTTCATATTGAATTTTATCATCACTATATCCAGTCAATTGTTTGAGGAACCTAAAGAAATATTTTGGATGTATATTGAATAGAGCAATTAAACTAATTTTAATAAAACCTTACCTCTTGATTCTTTCAGGAAGGCTTAGCATGGAACATAGCATTGAATACAGCAATATGCGCCAAAGATATTATAAAGGGTTTTAGCAGTTAGCATCAAACTTTAAATTGCAATTTTTCCCCCTTACAGGTGCTTAACTTTTACAGCACATTACCTCATTTTACAGAAACTGATGAAATTAAATAAGTGCTATCTATTTCCATTAAGTGAGATAATGTGCCTTAACATAATACTGTCAAATAGTTTTTCATAGCATAATTTTTTTTCCTGCCTTTTGTTTGCAATCCCCTTTTAAGACTTTAAATGGGATTTGGTTCCCTACTAATTTTATCCTTTTCAGTTGGAAAACAGTAGCTTTTCCCCACCCTGTGTTTCTAATGGAGCTTGAAATTAACATTGTGCTTTTGTTGTAATTTACGTTTTATTATTATGTTGCTGAAAATTGGAAAATGTTCATAGGGTTTTTAGAAAACATTGCTTAGTGTTAAAGTATGTCAAACAAAAAGAATTTTTTTGAAACGCTAAACACTGAACAGATTGTGACTTTGATTTTATCAAATTACTTTGACTTCTTCAGAAATGAAATGTAAATGACAGCCAAAAAAGCCATGAATAGGTCAGTCACTTTAACTAAACTTTGGGTAAATTCCTCTTCATTAAAATGAAGGACATAGGCTCCCTTAAATTAAAAGGGAAATGATCCCATTCCCATTGCTCTGTTCAGTCACTCTGCCCGTATCTGGCGGAATCTGAACATTCACTTAAGAAACTAATATTCTACACTGGCTGTTTGAGGCAGCTGTTCATAGGATTTTTTTTTTTTAAACATCTTTATTGGAGTATAATTGCTTTACAATGGTGTGTTAGTTTCTGCTTTATAACAAAGTGAATCAGCTATAAATTTACATATATCCCCATATCTCCTCCCTCTTGTGTCTCCCTCCCATCCTCCCTATCCCACCCCTCTAGGTGGTCACCAACCAATGAGCTGATCTCCCTGTGCTATGCGGCTGCTTCCCACTAGCTATCTATTTTACATTTGGTAGTGTATATATGTCCATGCCACTCTGTCACTTCATCCCAGCTTACCCTTCCCCCTCCCCGTATCCTCAAGTTCATTCTCTAGTAGGTCTGCGTCTTTATTCCTGTCCTGCCCCTAGGTTCTTCAGAACCTTTTTTTTTTTTTTTTAGATTCCATATATATGTGTTAGCATACGGTATTTGTTTTTCTCTTTCTAACTTACTTCACTCTGTATGACAGACTCTAGGTCCATCCACCTCACTACAAATAATTCAATTTTGTTTCTTTTTATGGCTGAGTAATATTCCATTTGTATACATGTGCCACATCTTCTTTATCCATTCATCTGTCGATGGACACTTAGATTGCTTCCATGTCCTGGCTATTGTAAATAGTGCTGCAGTGAACATTGTGGTACATGACTCTTTTTGAATTACGGTTTTCTCAGGGTATATGCCCAGTAGTGGGAATGCTGGGTCATATGGTAGTTCTATTTTTAGTTTTTTAAGGAACCTCCATACTGTTCTCCATAGTGGCTGTATCAATTTACATTCCCACCAACAGTGCAAGAGGGTTCCCTAGGACTTTGATTAGTGTGTACTTAGTCTATGCAGAGGAGAGGAGACCAGATATTACTGAGTTGCATTTTCGATGCTAAATCTACTGCCCCTTCATTTTATTTCACCTGTATTGAAACCCCTAATTCCTCAACCTGTTCAACTGGCTGGAAAATGAAATAAAGCTCACTCTCTAGTACAGAGATTCTGGGTTATTCCTGTTAATGTATTACTATGCTGTAACATTAAATACTCAATGAATAGAAAGTAAATGGTTGTAATGTCAATGGGGTATTTATTCTGACTTCTATTAAGAAATGTATTGGGGCCTCTGATTTTAGCCAAAGGTTGTTAAGAATAGTTTTAATCAATCTAAAGAAGTATTGTGTCCTTGGTGCACAGTAAAATCACCTGGAACTTCAGTAATTACTCATATGCAGATCCTACTAGCTGAAAATCCAATATAATTGCTTTGAGATAGAGTGAGCCATGGCCTGCATATCTATATGTACATATATTCAGGTATTATTACTATCATGCAGAAAGTTTTGAGATTCTCTGTATAAAATATTAATACCCTTAGTATCTAACGGAAACTTCCTGAATGCTTGGCTAAATATTTGTGGATCTTGGTGGTGTAAGTGCAGAGCCCTCCATCTCGCCCATATCGTAAAAAATCTTGTCTATTGTTCTGGCCTTTTTCAACTTGGAGTGGCCACATCTGTCCTTGACTTGAAATGGGTACAAGATTTCTAGCGAACGGTGGTTAGATCCATGATACTTTGGGGACTTATCAGTTGTCCACTGAGAAGTGATCAACAGTTCCTGTTACACTTACAACATTCCCAGCAAGGCTGAGGACATGACGTTTGTCGTTTTAATTTATTTTGAACATTTACCCAGAGAGGACCTTTATCTTAGGCACTTTGTACACTTTAATAGAATTTGTACATAATGTTCTTTAAAACATTAAAGAAGACCAATTTTTCAGGTAAATTTTGCCTAATGGCGTTAACAGCTGTCCATTCATTGCCGACTTGGTGTATGGATACAGGGAGGTGATGATCAATGAGGTAATTATAGTGAAGGTGCAGCAGTTTTAAAGTAGGTGTCTTGGCAGAATTTAATTACTGCTACCCATCTCCATATGCTAAGTAGGTGAAAACTGATCCAAGTGTCCTTGCCTGTGCTATATTGGTGGAGTGATGGTGAGGAAGAGCTTCCGATTTCTGAAGGTGAAGTGCAGCTAGGCCATTAGACGGAACATGAATATGCATAATATGATAGGACTCTTTCACACTTTGTTTCTTCTTCATTAGGAATGTCCCCCGTTTCCTTTTCCACCAGCCTTATCATTTTATTTTTTCATAGCTATCTTAATGACTCTTCACTTCTAGATACGTTTTGCTAACTCTTCCTAGCTATATCCTTTACTTCTAATTATTCTGGTAATTTTAGAATATCATCATACAGAATACAGCTATGTAATTCAAATATGAAGTACAATATTTTTACATTTTTTATTTGCAAATTTCTCTCCTGTTGGATGTAATACACTTAAAAAGAAAGTGTTTTCCATTGCTAAGACATAGCATGTTGTCTGTACTTCATATACAGTGCAAGTTTAATAGGAGTGTCAAGGTAATATTGTAGAAAGAATGCATAAATTTGAGGTTTAAGTATTTCTAAGTGGCTTTGTGAGCTTTATCGTAGCAAACTAATGTCCTCAGAAATCAGTTTTCTCATTTGTAAAATAAGCTTCTTAAACTCATAATACTCTGTTGTGTGTTAGGAACCATTCCTCTGTGATTAGATCTAGAATGCTATCTATCAGATCTTATACATTTATACATCTGGGCATATACATCACACATTATACTGCAGTGCCCATCAGGGAATAGGCAGACTTATTTCTGAATCTCTAACACTAACATGGTGCTCAGATCAAACTTGAAGCTCGAAATATTATTGACAAAGAAAGTATGCACTTTTCATGATTCTGTAGTTCACCGGTTTGCTGACAGTAGAAGGGCACTTGAAATTTTCCAATCTTTCTTAATTTGTTTCTGGTTTATGGGGCCAAACCACACCTTTTAAAATACATGTGCATGCCAATTTCTTGTTAGGACTGAAGCCATAAAGTAGACTTGAACCTTTTTGACTGAGGTCTTCAAAACCTACATGATTTACAAAAGAACTTTTTCTCAGGTGCTGGAACAATCCCTGCCCCTTCTCTAGTCACTGGCAGGCTATGAGATAAATTGTAGGAGTCCTTTGGAAACTCTAAATCCATTACTTGATTCCATCACAGGCAGATCCATCCTATAAATCATGACCCCACACGGGTCCCACTTCCTTCTCTTTGTTAAACTCACCTGCTCTCCATGTAATATAAGTGCTATCTGTATAAGTGAAGTCCTTAAAGTCTTGCTTCTCTGAGTCACTGGCTCCTCTTTCAAAGTCTGGGCCAGGTTGGGGGGTGACTAGGAAAAAGAATATGTAGTGCTTATGCTTATAAATGAAAGACTGAATGAGCCGCATGAGTCTGGAGATTGCCTGCTCACAGGTGGGGACTCAGATACTGGATGGCCATACTGTCCACACTGTTTCCTGTCACCCTAAACTTTCTGTCAGAAGAAAAAGTAATGGTTTCAACTGGATGGAAATTATTATGTAAAAATGAAACAGAAACTATTATTTATGAATTCATTTGTAATTACATTAACAAAAGTCTACCTACTAAGCTGTTCTACTACTTATTTTGATAGCTGCAAACACCTTAGGAAAGACCATGGATATTGAAAGCAATGGATGATTTAAATTTAATTAGATGGGGCACTCTAACTTGGATCATATTACCAAAAAAGAAAAATGTTTGTACAAATTTATCTTAAGGAGAATAATGCATTTGTCTTTTTTTTGGCTTTAGAATTAGTTCTAGGACATTTAGCTTTACTTTTCCTCAAGAATGTTGCCATGCTTTAAACATTAGGAATGTATGGCCACCAAAAATGTTTCCCACTGAGACAAATAAAAATTATGTATCAACATATCTTGATTTTTTCAAACAATTCTACGCTTCTGCTTGATTTTCCCATATAACATGTGGAAAATATAAAAATGCAATACTTCATCAAACATGAAGAGACATGACATCTTTTGCCCCCCTGATGTGGCAAGGCAGTTTATATTTTCTCCAATTGGTCTTGAGACACCCAAAGATACTTTGAACATTTTTCAGTGAAAATCATATCTAAACCAATGTATTTTTATGTTATTGTATTTTGTTTGATTTTATCTATCTATCTATCTATGAAACAAATGCTCACAATAAAAATACACAAATAACCCTGGAAAGACCCTGTTTTTTAATGAGGTTACTTTCCCAGATATTGGGGGTTAAGACTTCAACATATCTTCTTGGGGACACAATTAAACCTATAACATTTTTCTGTACCTTCCTGTATTTTTATAATGAAAAAAGTTTAAAAGTATAGGTTTATTAAAATGTATTATTTTTAATTGAAATAAATTTGAATTTTTAAATCAAAACTTATAATGAAAGATAGAGATTTCCATATATAATGTTAAATAGTTATTAGCATTATGGGGTTGATAACTTTTGTTTTTATTATTCTTAGTCAGGAAAACCATTCTCATATTTATAAAGCAACTCAAGTTTCTAAAATATATGTTAATTTTCATGATATTTTCTTGACATAGAAGTTTGACCTAGAATGAATGGACAGCCAGTTAAGAAACATTACTAATTTTTATTTTGGAAAATTAATACTTTTCCATTTTCAGTAAATGACATTACATGAGAAAATCATTGAAAGGATAATTAATGAGTAATTGACTTGGTTTAAAACCTTTTTAAAAAACATTCAACCGTGTATTGAAAATGATACATAAATCAGAATGATGTTTTCTAACTACAAGTTTAAAAGTGTGTGTCTATTTATGGAATTTTTTTTTTTTTTTTTACTTTTATGGAATATTTTTTAGTTTTTTTTTAAACATCTTTATTGGAGTATAATTGCTTTACAATGGTGTGTTAGTTTCTGCTTTATAACAAAGTGAATCACTTATACATATACATATATACCCATATATCTTCCCTCTTGCGTCTCCCTCCCTCCCATTCTCCCTATCCCACCCCTCCAGGTGATCACAAAGCACCGAGCTGATCTCCCTGTGCTATGCGGCTGCTTCCCACTAGCTATCTATTTTACATTTGGTAGTGTATATATGTCCATGCCACTCTCTCACTTTGTCCCAACTTACCCTTCCCCATCCCCGTATCCTCAAGTCCATTCTCTAGTAGGTCTGCGTCTTTATTCCCGTCTTGCCCGTAGGTTCTTCATGACCTTTTTTTTTTTTTTTGGTTTCCATATATATGTATTAGCATATGGTATTTGTTTACCTCTTTCTGACTTACTTCACTATGTATGACAGTCTCTAGTTCCATCCATCTCACTACAAATAACTCATTTTCGTTTCTTTTTATAGCTAAGTAATATTCCATTGTATATATGTGCCACATCTTCTTTATACATCCATCTGTTGATGGACACTTAGGTTGCTTCCATGTGCTGGCTATAGTAAATAGAGCTGCAATGAAAATTGTGGTACATGACTCTTTTTGAATTATGGTTTTCTCAGGGTATATGCCCAGTAGTGGCATTGCTGGGTCGTATGGTAGTTCTATTTTTAGTTTTTTAAGGAACCTCCATATTGTTCCCCGTAGTGGCTGTAGCAATTTACATTCCCACCAACAGTGCAAGAGGGTTCGCTTTTCTCCACACCCTCTCCAGCATTTATTTGTAGATTTTTTGATGATGGCCATTCTGACCAGTAAGAGATGATATCTCATTGTACTTTTGATTTGCATTTCTCTAATGATTAATGATGTTTAGGATTCTTTCATGTATTTGTTGGCAATCTGTATATCTTCTTTGGAGAAATGTCTATTCAGGTTTTCCGCCATTTTTGGATTGGGTTGTTTGTTTTTCTGATATTGAGTTGCATGAGCTGCTTGTAAATTTTGGAGACTAATCCTTTGTCAGTTGCTTCATTTGCAAATATTTTCTCCCATCCTGAGCATTGTCTTTTTGTCTTGTTTATGGTTTCCTTTGCTGTGCAAAAGCTTTTCAGTTTCATTAGGTCCCATTTGTTTATTTTTGTTTTTATTTCCATTTCTCTAGGAGATGGGTCAAAAAGGATCTTGCTGTGATTTATGTCATAGAGTGTTCTGCCTATGTTTTCCTCTAAGAGTTTGATAGTCTCTAGCCTTACATTTAGGTCTTTAATCCATTTTGAATTTATTTTTATGTATGGTGTTAGGGAGTGTTCTAATTTCATTCTTTTACATGTAGCTGTCCAGTCTTCCCAGCACCACTTATTTAAGAGGCTGTCTTTTCTCCATTGTATATCCTTGCCTCTTTTATCAAAGATAAGGTGACCATATGTGCGTGGGATTATCTCTGGGCTTTCTATCCTGTTCCATTGATCTATATTTCTGTTTCGGTGCCAGTACCATACTGTCTTGATTACTGTAGCTTTGTAGTATAGTCTGAAGTCTGGGAGCCTGATTCCTCCAGCTCTGTTTCTCTTTCTCAAGATTGCTTTGGCTATTCGGGGTCTTTTGTGTTTCCATACAAATTGTGAAATTTTTTGTTCTAGTTCTGTGAAAAATGCCAGTGGTAGTTTGATAGGGATTGCATTGAATCTGTAGATTGCTTTGGGTAGTAGAGTCATTTTCACAATGTTGATTCTTCCAATCCAAGAACATGGTATATCTCTCCACCTGTTTGTATCATCTTTATTTTCCTTCATCATTGTCTTATAATTTTCTGCATACAGGTCTTTGTCTCCTTAGGTAGGTTTATTCCTAGGTATTTTATTCTTTTTCTTGCAATGGTAAGTGGGAGTGTTTTCTTAATTTCACTTTCAGATTTTTCATCATTACTGTATAGGAATGCAAGAGATTTCTGTGCATTAGTTTTGTGTCCTGCTACTTTACCAAATTCATTGATTAGCTCTAGTAGTTTTCTGGTAGCATCTTTAGGATTCTCTATGTATAGTATCATGTCATCTGCAAACAGTGACAGCTTTACTTCTTCTTTTCCAATTTGGATTCCTTTTATTTCTTTTTCTTCTCTGATTGCTGTGGCTAAAACTACCAAAACTATGTTGAATAATAGTGGTGAGAGTGGGCACCCTTGCCTTATTCTTGATCTTAGTGGAAATGATTTCAGTTTTTCACCATTGAGGATGATGTTGGCTGTCGGCTTGTCATATATGGCCTTTATTATGTTGAGGTAGGTTCCCTCTCTGCCTACTTTCTGGAGGGTTTTTATCATAAATGGGTGTTGAATTTTGTCAAAAGCTTTCTCTGCATCTATTGAGATGATCATATGGTTTTTATTCTTCAATTTGTTAATATGGTGTATCACATTGATTGATTTGCATACATTGAAGAATCCTTGCATTCCTGGGAAAAACCCCACTTGATCATGGTGTATGATCCTTTTAATGTGCTGCTGGATTCTGTTTGCTAGTATTTTGTTGAGGTTTTTTGCATCTATGTTCATCAGTGATACTGGTCAATACTTTTCTTTCTTTGTGACATCTTTGTCTGGTTTTGGTATCAGGGTGATGGTGGCCTGATAGAATGAGTTTGGGAGTGTTCCTCCCTCTGCTATGTTTTGGAAGAGTTTGAGGTTAGGTGTTAGCTTTTCTCTAAATGTTTGGTAGAATTCGCCTGTGAAGCCATCTGGTCCTGGGCTTTTGTGTGTTGGAAGATTGTTAATCACAGTTTCAATTTCAGTGTTTGTGATTGGTCTGTTCATATTTTCTATTTCTTCCTGGTTCAGTCTCAGAAGGTTGTGCATTCTAAGAATTTGTCCATTTCTTCTAGGTTGTCCATTTTATTAGCATATAGTTGCTTGTAGTAATCTCTCATGATCCTTTGGATTTCTGCAGTGTCAGTGGTTACTTCTCCTTTTTCATTTCTAATTCTATTGATTTGAGTCTTCTCCCTTTTGTTTTGATGAGTCTGGCTAATGGTTTATCAATTTTGTTTATCTTCTCAAAGAACCAGCTGTTAGTTTTGTTGATCTTTGCTATCATTTCCTTCATTTCTTTTTCATTTATTTCTGATCTGGTCTTTATGGTTTCTTTCCTTCTGCTAACTTGGGTTTTTTTTTGTTCTTCTTTCTCTAATTGCTTTAGATGTAAGGTTAGGTTGTTTATTTGAGAAGTTTCTTGTTTTTTGAGGTAGGATTTTATTGCCATAAACTTCCCTCTTAGAACTGCTTTTGCTGCATTCCAGAGGTTTTGGGTCGTCGTGTTTTCATTGTCATTTGTTTTGAGTTATTTTTTGATTTCCTCTTTGATTTCTTCAGTGATCTCTTGGTTATTAAGTAGTGTAATGTTTAGCCTCCATGTGTTTGTATTTTTTACAGATTTTTTTCCTGTAATTGATATCTAGTCTCATAGCGTTGTGGTCAGAAAAGATACTTGATACGATTTCAATTTTCTTAAATTTACCAAGGCTTGATTTGTGACCCAAGATATGGTCTATCCTGGAGAATGTGCCATGAGCACTTGAGAAGAAAGTATATTCTGTTGTTTTTGGATGGAATGTCCTATAAATATCATTTAAGTCCATCTTGTTTAATGTATCATTTAAAGCTTGTGTTTCCTTATTTATTTTCATTTGGATGATCTGTACATTGGTGAAAGTGGGGTGTTAAAGTCCCCTACTATGATTGTGTTACTGTCGATTTCCCCTTTTATGGCTGTTAGTATTTGCCTTATGTACTGAGGTGCTCCTGTGTTGGGTGCATAAATATTTACAATTGTTATATCTTCTTCTTGGATTGATCCCTTGATCATTATGTAGTGCCCTTCTTCGTCTCTTATAATAGTCTTTGTTTTAAAGTCTATTTTGTCTGATATGAGAGTTGCTACTCCAGCTTTCTTTTGATTTCCATTTGCATGGAATATCTTTTTCCACCCCCTCACTTTCAGTCTGTATGTGTTTCCCAGGTCTGAAGTGGGTCTCTTGTAGACAGCATATATATGGGTCTTGTTTTTGTATCCATTCAGCCAGTCTATGTCTTTTGGTTGGAACATTTAATCCATTTACATTTAAGGTAAGTATCGATATGTATGTTCCTATTACCATTTTCTTAATGGTTTTGGGTTTGTTATTGTAGGTCTTTTCCTTCTCTTGTGTTTCCTGCCTAGATAAATTCCTTTTGCATTTGTTGTAAAGCTGGTTTGGTGGTGCTGAATTCTCTTCACTTTTCCTTGTCTGTAAAGGTTTTAATTTCTCCGTCAAATCTGAATGAGATCCTTGCTAGGTAGAGTAATCTTGGTTGTAGGTTTTTCCCTTTCATCACTTTAAATATGTCCTGCCACTCCCTTCTGGCTTGCAGAGTTTCTGCTGAAAGAGCAGCTGTTAACCTTATGGGGATTCCCTTATATGTTATTTGTTGTTTTTCCCTTGCTGCTTTTAATATTTTTTCTTTGTATTTAATTTTTGATAGTTTGATTAATATGTGTCTTGGCGTGTTTCTCCTTGGATTTATCCTGTATGGGACTCTCTGTGCTTCCTGGACTTGATTAACTTCCCATATTAGGGAAGTTTTCAACTATAATCTCTTCAAATATTTTCTCAGTCCCTTTCTTTTTCTCTTCTTCTTCTGGGATCACTATAATTCGAATGTTGGTGTGTTTAATGTTGTCCCAGAGGTCTCTGAGACTGTCCTCAATTCTTTTCATTCTTTTTTCTTTATTCTGCTCTGTGGTAGTTATTTCCACTATTTTATCTTCCAGGTCACTTATCCGTTCTTCTGCCTCAGTTATTCTGCTATTGATTCCTTCTAGAGAATTTTTAATTTCATTTATTGTGTTGTTCATCACTGTTTGTTTGCTCTTTAGTTCTTCTAGGTCCTTGTTAAAAATTTATTTTCTCCATTCTATATCCAAGATTTTGTATCATCTTTACTATCAATATTCTGAATTCTTTTTCAGGTAGACTGCCTGTTTCCTCTTCATTTGTTAGGTCTGGTGGGTTTTTACCTTGCTCCTTCATCTGCTGTGTGTTTCTCTGTCTTCTCATTTTGTTTAACTTCCTGTGTTTGGGGTCTCCTTTTTGCAGGCTGCAGTTTTGTAGTTCCCATTGTTTTTGTTGTCTGCCCCCAGAGGCTAAGGTTGGTTCCGTGGGTTGTGTAGGCTTCCTGGTGGAGGGGACTAGTGCCTGTGTTCTTGTGGATGAGGTTGGATCTTGGCTTTCTGGTGGGCAGGTCCACGTCTGGTGGTGTGTTTGGGGGTGTCTGTGGCCTTATTATGATTTTAGGCAGCCTCTCTGCTAATGGGTGAGGTTGTGTTCCTCTCTTACTATTTGTTTGGCATGGGGTGTTGAGCACTGGAGCTTGCTGGTCATTGAATGGAGCTGGGTCGTAGCGTTGAGGTGGAGATCTCTGGGAGATTTTCACCATTTGATATTACGTGGACCTGGGAGGTCTCTGGTGGACCAATGTCCTGAACTCGGCTCTCCCACCTCAGAGGCACAGGCCTGATGCCTGGCTGGAGCACCAAGAGCCTGTCATCCACACAGCTCTGAATAAAAGGGAGAAAGAAAAGAAAGAAAGATAGGAGAAGATAAAATAAAAGTTATTAAAATAAAAAATAAAAAAATAATTATTAAAGGAAAAACGTTTAAGTAAAAAAAAAAAAAAGAAAGAAAGAAGAGAGCAACCAGACCAAAAACAAATCCACCAATGATAACAAGTGCTAAAAACTATAGTAAAAAAGAAAAAAAGAAAAAAGACAGACAGAACCCTAGGACAAACAGTAAAAGCAAAGCTATACAGACACAATCACACACAGAAGCATACACATACACACTCACAAAAAGAGAAAAAGGGAAAAATATATATATATAGCTTGCTCCCAAAATCCACCTCCTCAATTTGGGATGACTCGTTGTCTATGCAGGTATTCCACAGATGCAAGGTACATCAAGTTGATTGTGGAGCTTTAATCCGCTGCTCCTGAGGCTGCTGGGAGAGATTTCCCTTTCTCTTCTTTGTTCGCACAGCTCCTGGGGTTCAGATTTGGATTTGGACCCGCCTCTGCATGTAGGTCGCCTGAGGGCGTCTGTTCTTCGCTCAGAAAGGACGGGGTTAAAGGAGCAGCTGATTCGGGGGCTCTGGCTCACTCAGGCCGGGGGGAGGGAGGGGTACGGATGCGGGGCGAGCCTGCGGCGGCAGAGGCTGGAGCGACGTTGCACCAGCCCGAGGCGCGCCGTGCGTTCTCCCGGGGAAGTTGTCCCTGGATCACGGGATCCTGGCAGTGGCAGGTTGCACAGGCTCTGGGAGGGGAGGCATGGAGAGTGAGCTGTGCTTGCACACAGGCTTCTTGGTGGCAGCAGCAGCAGCCTTAGTGTCCCATGCCCGTCTCTGGGGTCCGCGCTGATAGCCGTGGCTGGCGCCCGTCTCTGGAGCTCCTTTAAGCGGCGCTCTGAATCCCCTCTCCTCGCGCATCACGAAACAAAGAGGCAAGAAAAAGTCTCTTGCCTCTTCGGCAGCTCCAGACCTTTTCCCGACTCCCTCCCGGCTAGCTGTGGCGCACTAGCCCCTGCAGGCTCTGTTCACGCCGCCAACCCCAGTCCTCTCCCTGGGATCCCACCGAAGCCCGAGCCTCAGCTCCCAGCCCCCGCCCGCCCCGGCGGCTGAGCAGACAAGCTTCTTGGACTGGTGAGTGCTGCTCGGCGCCGAGCCTCTGTGCGGGAATCTCTCCGCTTTGCCCTCCGCACCCCTGCGGCTGCGCTCTCCTCCGTGGCTCCGAAGCTTCCCCCCTCTGCCACCCGCAGTCTCCGCCCGCGAAGGGGCTTCCTAGTGTGTGGAAACCTTTCCTCCTTCACAGCTCCCTCCCACTGGTGCAGGTCCCGTCCTTATTCTTTTGTCTCTGTTTTTTCTTTTTTCTTTTGCCCTACCCGGGTACGTGGGGGAGTTTCTTGCCTTTTGGGAGGTCTGACGTTTTCTGCCAGCATTCAGTAGGTGTTCTGTAGGAGCAGTTACACATGTAGATGTATTTCTGATGTATTTGTGGGGAGGAAGATGATCTCCACATCTTACTCTTCCGCTGTCTTGAAGATCCTATATCTTATGGAATGTTTTTTGGTTTTAAATCTATGTTCTGAGAGAGTGTAGATGTAGAATTAGCAAAAAATTAAGTCCCTTTAATAATAAGGATATAGATGTAATTTATTAACATTTCTTATGATTTACACCCTATGTTTAACTGTCATTATGTTTTTCCTAGAAGCTGTATTCCAGAAATTGAGTTTAAATCTTATACACTTCTACATGTCTTCTGAACAATATAATAAAACATAAAATCTCTGCAATAGAAGCATTTAAAAAAATATTTCTCAGTTATTGAGAAGAATCTCTTTTAGGGTAACACCACATCCTATGTGAAAATGTGGCATAGCATAAATTCTTAGGGGCCCATAAATATTCTAACAAAAATGTTTTACTTTAATGTTTATATTTTAATGATTGATATAATTTATCAAATAGATAAAATGATAAATCATAAAATGTTAAATTCACAAATATGATTGCAATTCTAAACTTGTATGCACCTAATAGCCTAGCCTCAAAATATGTAGAGCAAACATTGACAAAACTTGCTCTACAATTTTTCTTGCCAAGGAAAATTGACAAATCCTGTCCATTTTAGCTTAGCATTTTGGCTATTCATGAAGTGCCTATTTCCATTTTTTCTCAAGTAATAGAATTGTAGCTGGACACAGGTCCTCTCCCCCTTGCAGGATATTGAGGCCATGTGACAAAGCTCTTGATAATTGAGTGTGAGGAGAATTGATTTGTACAGGCTCCAGGCAAATAATAAAAGTTCCATCATGCTCTTTCCAATTTCCTTGATCCACAACCAAATAGACATGCCATAGTTTCTCTAAATCATTTGGCTGCCATAAATTCATTTTCTAATACATTCCTTAGGAAGGCTCATGGGTACACTACTCTCTGAAGTTTTGCATATTTATAACTGATTTTACTGTGCCCTTTATAATTGAAGGACAACCCAGCTGAGTCTAAAATCCTTCACTTCCATTTTTCTTTCCTTGAATAGTTTGTAAATGGTACTCTTTTGCTTTCTGGCTTAACATATTGCTGTCAGAAGTCTGATGACAATCTGATTTTCTTTTAGGAGGAACTTGGGAAGACTGTCTCACTGCTGAATATTATAGGTTGGATTCTCATTTACACAGTGTGTAATTTTTATTTTCAGGAAAGTTTTAGGTAATTGTTCTTTCAGTTACTTGTTCTATTTCTTTGGTTTTCTGCTTTGAAGACTCTAGCTATATTAATATCGGATCTAGGGCCAGCTTGCTGGATGTACAACCAGTGCAACTATACAGAGACTAGTGCTCAGAAGTAGTTGTCTTGAATGTTTCAATACTTTTATCTTTGAATTTGTATTTTGTGAGTGAAGCCTCATGGACAATGGAGCAGGTGTCCAAGGCATGGAGCCACATTTCACCAGTCCCACCAATGCAGTCTCCAAGCCTCCCTGCCTCCTTGGATGGATTCTTGGACTCCAGTTCCTCGACCTCTGACACTCCCCAGCACAGCCTCCCCCTCCCACACTCACCCAGTTACTGCTGCCTTCCGTGCACCTGGCGGGGAACTGAGCAGGAACAGGGAGAGCCAGTGGCAGGCACACGCATATCTCTGCATCTTGGAGCGTGTGTTGAGCAGGTGGCTGGCTGACTGGGCGACTTTCTTGCTCATCCTTTCCAGTTACCTAGTGAGTCTGGCATGGAGGCTGCGTGCCCTTGGGTTCACCTCTCTATTATAAGCTAGAACAGATGTCACAGGAAGAGAGGATGCCTGGCTGGATTTTGCTGACCCACCAGGAAGCTTGTTGGTCCAGCAGCTGGAAAGGCGGAATCGGCATCAATGGACCGCACATGGCAGGGTATGAGATGGAATGCTGGGAGCTGTGAGGGTCTGCACTGACCTCATGGACATCCTTCTGTCCAAGGGAGTGTGACATTAGATAGTAAATTTTAAAATCACAGGTTGAGAGAGAGACTACAGAAGAAATTTTAGAAGCTACGTATTTCAACACCCTTAACAGCAATTATTTCCTACTTTTTGAACAAGAGCCCCAGTATCTTCATTTTGTACGGGCCCCACAAATCAGCCTATCCTTATATGATCTTTGCTCATCTTCTACATCATTCATTTGCCCTCTGAAGCCTTTTAACTTTTTCATTTATTTTTATCTCCTTCACTTTTTTTCTATTTTTATTTTATTTACCACATGTCTTGTGGTGTCAGTTTGCTCATTGTGTTCCTGCTAATTTAGTTTCCAGTTTTGAAATGTTTTAATTTTTCACTGGAGTGTCCCTAAGCTTTCCTCAATTCTTCCCTTTTCATGGACATTACTCCTAATTGTCAATGTGAATCGCTGCTGTGAAGTTATAAAACTTGAAAAGAAGATAAGAGGATGGTTCAATTTTGAACCACTTGGTAATTTTGTCAGTTTTTGTTCTCTCTTTGACATATTTTACTTGTTTGCATGTACTTTAATACATATAAACCAACAAAGTGTTTTAGAACTTTGAAATACTGTTTCGGTGATATTTTTGGTGTTAAGTCTCTGTATCATAACGATGAGAAAATGCTCAAATTCCCCTGATGAGTCATGCAGTTAGAAATATACTCAATTTAAAAAGGTAAATATTGTTTTTGTTGCACATTTGCTATAAAATAAACGAAGATGAGACATTATCCTTTTGGAAGTACTGAGTGGAAATTTATTCTCAATTGCTTCAAATTTATTATCTTTTGTTTCAAAAGAGATTTCAAGAGAATAGCAATCTATTCAATCTTAAATTAACCACAGGATATATAGGCATATATGCTTCTACGCAACATGTGGATACAGCAATATATAAATACAAGATAAATAATATCTTTAGCATGCTATTCTCAGTATAAAAAGTCCTTTACTGGTGGTTCTTTGCATATACATCAAATTGCCTTATAGGACTTTTTGGACATTATATTTGCAGTTATTGCAGAAGCTTATCAAAAAGATTGTACAGTAATTTTTCAAAGGATCACTAGAAACAAAATAAATAAGAAGTGACCTGAGGGGTGAGGCTCTTAATGGATGAACATTACATATGTTAGGCTCCAGAGTAGAAATAATCATGACAATTCAGCATTTCAAAGCATGCAAGGCTAATACAATTGAAAGGCTGAATTTAAAAGAGGAAAACAAAGCAATAATTTAGATGAAAAAACATGGATATTTCTCTTGGTGAGATGATTTGAAATAAATGCTAGGGAATGCTGTCTTGATATTACTTTTTTATTAATACCTACCACAAATAAAAGATGAAATAGTACAGAAAAAATTAACTTGTATAATAATACAATGTAACATTTTCTTCTTTTTAAAAGTTACTTTAGAATTATGTTGTTGACTGTTTTGTAGATTATTATATTGAAAGATCTTTACATTTTGAACATAGTTTTTTTTTCTTTTTTTCTTTTTATTGTAATAGAGAAATAAGACCCTACCCAAAATAGGATATTTTTAACTCCTTTTAGAGAAATAAAAGGAAAAATCACATTTAGATCAATGATTATTCGATCAAGAATTCCCACGTGGTGGTTGCAATGTGGAATATCTGATAGATATAAAATACACTTCTTTTTTTGTTCAAAGAGCTAATAATCTAGTTATTGTGCCTTATTATCACATTTACCTGAATATACCATATTCTTTGACTAATGTTAAGTACCTTAGAAAAAACAGATATTCTGTGATGGCAGACTTAGCCTAATCACTGGCAACTCTCTAACACATTCATAAAGAACATACAACCATATAGCATATACAGTCTTACAACATGCAAGTGAAGACATAATACTTAATATTTTAGGAATGGCATAATTATTTAAAACAAAGGGCAAAATAGATTGGTTTTCAAACACAATATTTAGAAGAAAACAACTTAGCTGATGCAATGATGAACATGGAGTAACAAATAGTTCTTTATAAGACAAAACATTTTCTAGATCTGGTTTCTTAAATTAGGGGTTGGAAAACTATGGCCTGTGTGTCAAATCCCATGCTCCTGTCTCCTGGTTTTGCAAATAAAGTTTTATTGGAACACAGCCACGATTATCTGTTTATGTGTTGTGTGTGCTGCTTTGATGCTACAGCAGCAGAATTGAAATGTAACAACAACAGTATCATTGCAAAGCCTAAAATATTTACTATCTGGCCTGTTATTGAAAGTGTGTGCTTATCCCTTTTCTAAATCATTATAGTATACTACGGTAACAATAACAATACAAACATCTAAGATTGAATTATAATGCACGAGTGTATTTACCAAAAATCTTATCAGAATAATCTTGTTTATATTTTCTATTGGTTTGTAAATGTACATTCTGACTGCAGACAGAACATTTGTCTCTATGTAACAAGCCAGTTATCCTGAGTTCTTCAATTTATTTATTTATTTATTTTTAAAACATCTTTATTGGAGTATAATTGCTTTACAATGGTGTGTAGTTTCTGCTTTATAACAAAGTGAATTAGTTATACATATACATATGTTCCCATATCTCTTCCCTCTTGCGTCTCCCTCCCTCCCATCCTCCCTATCCCACCCCTCTAGGTGGTCACAAAGCACCGAGCTGATCTCCCTGTGCTATGCGGCTGCTTCCCACTAGCTATCTATTTTACATTTGGTAGTGTATATATGTCCATGACACTCTCTCACCCTGTCACATCTCACCCCTCCCCCTCCCCATATCCTCAAGTCCATTCTCTAGTAGGTCTGTGTCTTTATTCCCGGCTTGCCACTAGGTTCTTCATGACCTTTTTTTTTTTTATCCCTTAGATTCCATATATATGTGTTAGCATACTGTATTTGTTTTTCTCTTTCTGACTTACTTCACTCTGTATGACAGACTCTAACTCCATCCACCTCATTACAAATACCTCCATTTCATTTCTTTTTATGGCTGAGTAATATTCCATTGTATATATGTGCCACATCTTCTTTATCCATTCATCCAATGATGGACACTTAGGTTGCTTCCATGTCCTGGCTATTGTAAATAGAGCTGCAATGAACATTTTGGTACATGACTCTTTTTGAATTATGGTTTTCTCAGGGTATATGCCCAGTAGTGGGATTGCTGGGTCGTATGGTAGTTCTATTTGTAGTTTTTTAAGGAACCTCCATACTGTTCTCCATAGTGGCTGTATCAATTTACATTCCCACCAACAGTGCAAGAGTGTTCCCTTTTCTCCACACCCTCTCCAGCATTTCTTGTTTCTAGATTTTTTGATGATGGCCATTCTGACCGATGTGAGATGATATCTCATTGTAGTTTTGATTTGCATTTCTCTAATAATTAATGATGTTGAGCATCCTTTCATGTGTTTGTTGGCAATCTGTATATCTTCTTAGAGGAAATGTCTGTTTAGGTCTTCTGCCCATTTTCGAATTGGGTTGTTTGTTTTATTGATATTGGGGTGCATGAGCTGATTGTATATTTTGGAGATTAATCCTTTGTCCGTTGCTTCATTTGCAAATATTTTCTCCCATTATGAGGGTTGTCTTTGGTCTTGTTTATGGTTTCCTTTGCTGTGCAAAAGCTTTTAAGTTTCATTAGGTCCCATTTGTTTATTTGTGTTTTTATTTCCATTTCTCTAGGAGTTGGGTCAAAAAGGATCTTGCTGTGATTTATGTCATAGAGTGTTCTGCCTATGTTTTCCTCTAAGAGTTTGATAGTGTCTGGCCTTACACTTAGGTCTTTAATCCATTTTGAGTTTATTTTTGTGTATGGTGTCAGGGAGTGTTCTAATTTCATACTTTTACATGTACCTGTCCAGTTTTCCCAGCACCACTTATTAAAGAGGCTGTCTTTTCTCCACTGTATATGCTTGCCTTATCAAAGATAAGGTGACCATATGTGCGTGGGTTTATCTCTGGGCTTTCTATCCTGTTCCATTGATCTATATTTCTGTTTTTGTGCCAGTACCAAACTGTCTTGATTACTGTAGCTTTGTAATATAGTCTGAAGTCAGGGAGCCTGATTCCTCCAGCTCCATTTTTTGTTCTCAAGATTGCTTTGGCTATTCGGGGTCTTTTGTGTTTCCATACAAATTGTGAAATTTTTTGTTCTAGTTCTGTGAAAAATGCCAGTGGTAGTTTGATAGGGATTGCATTGAATCTGTAGATTGCTTTGGATAGTAGAGTCATTTTCACAATGTTGATTCTTCCAATCCAAGAACATGGTATATCTCTCCGTCTATTTGTATCATCTTTAATTTCTTTCATCAGTGTCTTATAATTTTCTGCATACAGGTCTTTTTTCTCCTTAGGTAGGTTTATTCCTAGCTATTTTATTCTTTTTGTTGCAATGGTAAACGGGAATGTTTTCTTAATTTCACTTTCAGATTTTTCATCATTAGTGTATAGGAATGCAAGAGATTTCTGTGCATTAATTTTGTATCCTGCTACTTTACCAAATTCATTGATTAGCTCTAGTAGTTTTCTGGTAGCATCTTTAGGATTCTCTAAGTATAGTATCATGTCATCTGCAAACAGTGACAGCTTTACTTCTTCTTTTCCAATTTGGATTCCTTTTATTTCTTTTTCTCCTCTGATTGCTGTGGCTAACACTTCCAAAACTATGTTGAATAATAGTGGTGAGAGTGGGCAACCTTGTCTTGTTCCTGATCTTAGTGGAAATGGTTTCAGTTTTTCACCATTGAGGGCAATGTTGGCTGTGGGTTTGTCATATACGGCCTTTATTATGTTGAGGAAAGTTCCCTCTATGCCTACTTTCTGCAGGACTTTTATCATAAATCAGTGTTGAATTTTGTCTAAAGCTTTCTCTGCATCTATTGAGATGATCATATGGTTTTTCTCCTTCAATTTGTTAATATGATGTATCACGTTGATTGATTTGCGTATATTGAAGAATCCTTGCATTCCTGGAATAAACCCCACTTGATCATGGTGTATGATCCTTTTAATGTGCTGTTGGATTCTGTTTGCTAGTATTTTGTTGAGGATTTTTGCATGTATGTTCATCAGTGATATTGGCCTGTAGTTTTCTTTCTTTGTGACATCTTTGTCTGGTTTTGGTATCAGGGTGATGGTGGCCTTGTAGAATGAGTTGGGGAGTGTTCCTCCCTCTGCAATATTTTGGAAGAGTTTGAGAAGGATAGGTGTTAGCTCTTCTCTAAATGTTTGATAGAATTCGCCTGTGAAGCCATCTGGTCCTGGGCTTTTGTGTGTTGGAAAATTTTTAATCACAGTTTCAATTTCAGTGCTTGTGATTGGTCTGTTCATATTTTCTATTTCTTCCTGGTTCAGTCTCGGCAGGTTGTGCATTTCTAAGAATCTGTCCATTTCTTCCAGGTTGTCCATTTTATTGGCATAGAGTTGCTTGTAGTAATCTCTCATGATCATTTGTATTTCTGCAGTGTCAGTGGTTACTTCTCCTTTTTCATTTCTAATTCTATTGATTTGAGTCTTCTCCCTTTTTCTCTTGATGAGTCTGGCTAATGGTTTATCAATTTTGTTTATCTTCTCAAAGAACCAGCTTTTAGTTTCATTGATTATTGCTATTGTTTCCTTCATTTCTTTTTCATTTATTTCTGACCTGATCTTTATGATTTCTTTCCTTCTGCTAGCTTTGGGGTTTTTTTGTTCTTCTTTCTCTAATTGCTTTAGGTGCAAGGTTAGGTTGTTTATTCGAGATGTTTCCTGTTTCTTGATGTAGGCTTGTATTGCTATAAACTTCCCTCTTAGAACTGCTTTTGCTGTATCCCATAGGTTTTGGGTCGTCGTGTCTCCATTGTCATTTGTTTCTAGGTATTTTTTGATTTCCCCTTTGATTTCTTCACTGATCACTTCGTCATTAAGTAGTGTATTGTATAGCCTCCATGTGTTTGTATTTTTTACAGATCTTTTCCTGTAATTGATATCTAGTCTCATAGCGTTGTGGTCGGAAAAGATACTTGATACGATTTCAATTTTTTTTAATTTACCAAGGCTTGATTTGTGACCCAAGATATGATCTATCCTGGAGAATGTTCCATGAGCACTTGAGAAAAATGTGTATTCTGTTGTTTTTGGGTGGAATGTCCTATAAATATCAATTAAGTCCATCTTGTTTAATGTGTCATTTAAAGCTTGTGTTTCCTTATTTATTTTCATTTTGGATGATCTGTCCATTGGTGAAAGTGGGGTGTTAAAGTCCCCTACTATGATTGTGTTACTGTCGATGTCCCCTTTTATGGCTGTTAGTATTTGCCTTATGTATTGAGGTGCTCCTATGTTGGGTGCATAAATATTTACAATTGTTATACCTTCCTCTTGCATCGATCCCTTGATCATTATATAGTGTCCTTCTTTGTCTCTTGTAATAGTCTTTATTTTAAAGTCTATTTTGTCTGATATGAGAATTGCTACTCCAACTTTCTTTTGATTTCCATTTGCATGGAATATCTTTTTCCATCCCCTCACTTTCAGCCTGTATGTGTCTCTAGGTCTGAAGTGGGTCTCTTGTAGACAGCATATATATGGGTCTTGTTTTTGTATCCATTCAGCCAGTCTGTGTCTTTTGGTGGGAACATTTAATCCATTTACATTTAAGGTAATTATCGATATGTATGTTCCTAGTCCCATTTTTTAAAATGTTTTGGGTTTGTTATTGTAGGTCTTTTCTTTCTCTTGTGTTTCTTGCCTAGAGAAGTTCCTTTAGCATTTGTTGTAAAGCTGGTTTGGTGGTGCTGAATTCTCTCAGCTTTTGCTTGTCTGTAAAGGTTTTAATTTCTCCATCAAATCTGAATGAGATCCTTGCTGGGTAGAGTAATCTTGATTGTAGGTTTTTCTCCTTCATCACTTTAAGTATATCCTGCCACTCCCTTCTGGCTTGCAGAGTTTCTGCTGAAAGAGCAGCTGTTAACCTTATGGGGATTCCCCTATGTGTTATTTGTTGTTTTTCCCTTGCTGCTTTTAATATGTTTCCTTTATATTTAATTTTTGATAGTTTGATTAATATGTGTCTTGGTGTGTTTCTCCTTGGATTTATCCTGTATGGGACTCTCTGTGCTTCCAGGAGTTGATTAACTATTTCCTTTCCCATATTAGGGAAGTTTTCAACTATAATCTCTTCAAATATTTTCTCAGTCCCTTTCTTTTTCTCTTCTTCTTCTGGGACCCCTATAATTCGAATGTTGGTGTGTTTAATGTTGTCCCAGAGGTCTCTGAGACTGTCCTCAGTTCTTTTCATTCTTTTTTCTTTATTCTGCTCTGCAGTAGTTATTTCCACTATTTTATCTTCCAGGTCACTTATCCGTTCTTCTGCCTCAGTTATTCTGCTATTGATCTCGTCTAGAGTATTTTTAATTTCATTTATTGTGTTTTTCATCGTTGCTTGGTTCCTCTTTAGTTCTTCTACATCCTTGTTAAATGTTTCTTGCATTTTGTCTATTCTATTTCCAAGATTTTGGATCATCTTTACTATCATTATTCTGAATTCTTTTTGAGGTAGACTGCCTGTTTCCTCTTCATTTGTTAGGTCTGGTGTGTTTTGACCCTGCTCCTTCATCTGCTGTGTGCTTTTCTGTCTTCTCATTTTGCTTATCATACTGTGTTTGGGGTCTCCTTTTTACAGGCTGCAGGTTCGTAGTTCCCGTTGTTTTTGGTATCTGTCCCCAGTGGCTAAGGTTGGTTCCGTGGGTTGTGTAGGCTTCCTGGTGGAGGGGACTAGTGCGTGTGTTCTGGTGGATGAGGCTGGATCTTGTCTTTCTGGTGGGCACGTCCACGCCTGGTGGTGTGTTTTGGGGTGTCTGTGGCCTTATTATGATTTTAGGCAGCCTCTCTGCTAATGGATGGGGCTGTGTTCCTGTCTTGCTAGTTGTTTGGCATAGGGTGTCCAGCACTGTAGCTTGCTGGTCGTTGAGTGAAGCTGGGTGTTGATGTTGAGATGGAGATCTCTGAGAGATTTTCGCTGTTTGGTATTACATGGAGCTGGGAGGTCTCTTGTGGACCTATGTCCTGAAGTTGGCTCTCCCACCTCAGAGGCACAGCCCTGATGCCTGGCTGGAGCACCAAGAGCCTTTCATCCACACTGCTCAGAATAAAAGGGAGAAAAAATAGAAAGAAAGAAAGAAAGAGGATAAAATAAAATAAAATAAAATAAAATAAAATAAAGCTATTATAATAAAAAATAAGAAAAAAATTATTTACAAATTTATTAAGAAAATTTTTTTTAATTTTTTAAAATAAATTTATTAATTTTTTATAATAAAAAAGAAAAAAATTTTAAGAAAAATATTTATTAAGAAAAAAATTTTTAATTTTTTAAAATAAAAAATATGAAAAAACTTATTAAGAAAAAAAATTTTTTAAGACAGAAAATAAGGAAAAAATTATTAAGAAAACTTTTATTAAGAAAAAAAATTTTTAAGTAAAAAAAAAAAAACGGATGGACCATGGCCCGAACCCTAGGACAAATGGTGAAAGCAAAGCTATACAGACAAAATCTCACCCAGAAGCATACACATATACACTCACAAAAAAAGGAAAAGGGGAAAAGTTAATATATCCTGCTCCCAAAGTCCACTTCCTGAATTTGGGATGAATCGTTGTCTATTCAGGTATTCAACAGATGCAGGTACATCAAGTTGTTTGTGGAGTTTTAATCCCGCCGCTTCTGAGGCTGCTGGGAGAAATTTCCCCTTCTCTTCTTTGTTCGTACAGCTCCCGGGGTTCAGCTTTGGATTTGGACCCGCCTCTGCATTTAGGTCGCCTGAGGGCGTCTGTTCTTTGCTAACACAGGCCGGGGTTAAAGGAGCAGCTGCTTCGGGGGCTCTGGCTCACTCAGGTGGGGGGAGGAAGGGGTACGGATACGGGGCGAGCCTGCGGCAGGAGAGGCCGGCATAACGTTGCAGCAGCCTGAGGCGCCGTGCTTTCTCCCGGGGAAGTTGTCCCCGGATCATGCGACCCTGTTTGTGGCGGGCTGCACAGGCTCCCGGGAGGGGAGGCATGGAGAGTGAGCTGTGCTCGAACACAGACTTCTTGGTGGCAGCAGCAGCAGCTTTAGCGTCTCATGCCCGTCTCTGGGGTCCACGCTGATAGCCGGGGTCCACGCTGATAGCCGCGGCTCGCGCCCGTCTCTGGAGCTCGTTTAGGCGGCGCTGTGAATCCCCTCTCCTTGCGCACCGCGAAACAAAGAGGCAATAAAAAGTATCTTGCCTCTTTGGCAGCTCCAGACCTTTTTCCCGGACTCCCTCCCGGCCAGCTGTGGTGCGCTAACCCCTTCAGGCTGTGTTCACGCCGCCAACCCCAGTCCTCTCCCTGGGATCCGACCTCCGAAGCCCGAGCCTCAGCTCCCAGCCCCCGCCTGCCCCGGCGGGTGAGCAGACAAGCCTCTCGGGCTGGTGAGTGCTGGTCGGCACCGATCCTCTGTGTGGGAATCTCTCCGCTTTGCCCTCCGCACCCCTGTGGCTGCGCTCTCCTCCGTGGCTCCGAAGCTTCCCCCCTCTGCCACCCGCAGTCTCCGCCCGCGAAGGGGCTTCCTAGTGTGTGGAAACCTTTCCTCCTTCACAGCTCCCTCCCACTGGTGCAGGTCCCGTCCCTATTCTTTTGTCTCTGTTATTTATTTTGCCCTACCCAAGTACGTGGGGAGTTTCTTGCCTTTTGGGAGGTTTGACGTCTTCTTCCAGCGTTCAGTGGGTGTTCTGTAGGAGCAGTTCCATGTGTAGATGTATTTCTAATGTATCTGTGGGAAGGAAGGTGATCTCCGCGTCTTACTCTTCCGCCATCTTGCCCAGATCCCCGCCTTCAATTTATTTTGATAAAAGGGTCCTTGCTTATGAAACCCTTTGGACATGTGTTGTGGAGAGTGGGATTATAATGTTTAAAATCAATGTAGTATGTATTATATTTACCCCCATCTTTCTTTTCTTTATGTACTGTAGACTTGGGATTTTGTTTTTAGTAGACCTGTGAACAATTTCCTATTTAGAACAATGATATAAATCTACTCTAAAATAATAAATGATTTATTATTTTCAGTATCTTAATGCTGCTGGGAAAAGGTTGAGAAAAGATAGAAAAGTTATAAAATATGTACTAACTTTGACTTGCTATCATCAACGGGATTCTCTATGAAGCTGTTCTCAATGGAGAAGAGATTGTCATCCCATATAGGACGAAGTGTCCAAAATATAGTAATACAAAAAGATGCTCTGACATCCTCTTTCTAGAGGTTAAGAGCCAAAAAGATAAGTTCTTGGTAAAAGCTAAAGCTCATTTCTAGGGGCTTCCCTCGTGGCTCAGTGGTTAAGAATCCTCCTGCCAATGCAGGGGACATGGGTTTGAGCCCTGGTCTGGGAAGATCCCACATGCCACGGAGCAACTAAGCCTGTGCGCCACAACTACTGAGCCTGCGCTCTAGAACCCGTGAGCCACAACTACTGAAGCCCGCGTGCCTAGAGCCCATGCTCCGCAGCAAGAGAAGCCACCGCAATGAGAAGCCTGTGCACCTCAATGAAGAGTAGACCCTGCTCTTCGCAACTAGAGAAAGCCTGCGTGCAGCAACGATGCAGCAACGAAGACCCAACGCAGCCAAATATAAATAAATAAATAAATAAAAATTTTTTAAAAATAATAATAAAATAAATAAAACATTTCTATATAGAGGAGAGGGAAGATGTGCCAAGCTGGATATTTTAAACATGTAGTTGCTTGGTTTGGATGTTTAAATGAGAAGATTTTTTCTGAGAAGAAAAAGACACATAAAAGTAGTAAAGTACATTGGGGAGAAAATCTCAAGACATTAGAATATTATTAAATATAAATAAGAAAGAGAGACTCAGAAAGGAGGGAGTGTTGGCGAGATATGAATAAAGAATTAAATGTGGCAATGGCCACAGGATGGAGTCTGGTCAATTGTCGAAGAGACAAACACCTTAGTCAGTGCACACCGGGCTGGAAATGAATAAGACAAGGAAAAACATGGAGGTCTTTCCACTGTGGTGTGGGAAGAAGCAGGAGTTTGAGTGTTCTTCTCGTGACATTTTAGAGAAAATAGTCTCATGTTTCTTCACAGTTAGGGCTTTCTAGGCAAATGTCACTAGAATTGGGTTAATGAAAAAACCTTTTAAGTTAAAAGTTGATTAGATGACATTGATCTCTGAAGAAATTCACCTCCCTAGAAGTATGTGCTTACATTTCAAGGGAAGATGAGACTTGGAGCCATGGAAACATTCTAGGGATTATAGATCTTGAGATGTTGTTCCTATTTCCATTCTGGAAACATTTATTTGTATTCCATGGAATAAAATCCCAGAATTATTCTTTTTTTTTTTCCCCCTATCACATTCCATTTGCCATTACATTAGGGTACAAAGGTTTCTATCCTTCCCTTAGGAGGAAAAGGTAACACCTGTCACTCTCCTATATGAGCTTCCAGAGTCTTGACTTGAGGGTTCATCACCTGTACACAGTCAGCCCTCTGTATCTGTATGCTCAAGGATTCAATCAACCGCATATAGAAAATGTTTGAAAAAAAATTCCAGAAAGTTCTCAAAAGCAAAACTTGAATTTACTGCATGTAGGCAACTATTTATATCATTTATGCTGTATTTACAACTATCCACATAGCATTTGCCTTGTATTAGGTATTATGAATAATCTAGAAATGATTTAAAGTATACAGGAGGATGTATGTAGGTTATATGCAAATATTATGCCATTTTATATGAGGGACTTGAGTATCCCAGGAATTTTGTTATCTACAGGAGGGTGTGGGGTAAGTCCTGGAACCAATATCCTCAGATACCAAGGGATGACTATAATACAGTGATGTCAGATAAATCTGGTTTTCATCATATTGCTATAGAACAGGGAAGCATTGTGGTCAAGAAGAACCAATATATTAATAATGAGTAATAATTTTTCTATCCCTGTTCAAATTATCCTATGTTTAGAATAATGTAAATGCATATGGATATTAAAAAACATATAATTTTCTTGGTAGACATTTTTTCCCATAAATTAAGTTATGAGGTCATGGTTTGGGAATGAGGAGGGGCTGGTGAAATTGGGGAGCTTAAGGTCAGAGGTATTGACTTTCAACACTGTGTCACACGGCAAGGGTGGAGATCACTTACCCAGGACAGAGCTTTCCAGCAGTTGGAAAGTTTTGGGTAAAGATGAAAGTGCTCAGAGCTATATAGATTTGTGAGTCTTCTCCAGCAGCAGTCAGACTAGTAAGACTACTAAGTCTTAAAACATGCTTACTTAGAGTTTTCACCATTTTCTTTCTCAGGGTTTACCTAGCATCAATGTAGTAATTCTTTCTAGGATATATCAGAAGATTACTTTGAAATCGCCAGCTTGTATAATCTGAAATTTGCCTTCTATAAAATTTACCCTTTATTCTTTATTGAAAATTAGAAATTTTGCCCCTCTAAATTCTTTCCTATGATCCTCCAAATTTTGAAAATATTTTCCATTTCATTCAATAATGGAATGTAAATAATTAAAATAAGGACCTCATTTAAAAGGCTCCCTTTCTACTCTTCATCACACTTGCCCTTCAGTTACATTCTGACTAACTTTGTCCTTTGCAATTTGAAGGTACTTATATTGACTTCAGGAGACAGAAGCTACATAGGAGATTATTGTCCCTGACTCCTTATTCTCCCCCAAATAGTAGTTTTTTCCACTTTTTTTTCTTTTTGTTTAGAGAAGAGTGAACGTTTCTCTTTTTAAATTTCCTGTTAATTTTTCACAAATTTCATACCATTAGTTAAGCTTTGAAAAGTGATCCCCAAATCTCTGTGCTTTGCTTTTGCTTTTATGCTTCATTACTGATCCTTCTTCCTGTATTTTTTGGTCAAGTCCTTTTAAAATCTTAGAGCTGCTCGTGTAGCCTGATTGAGCGGTTCCATTCACACCTCCTTCCTTTATTACAGAGATCACATTGGCTTGTGTTTTCTGAATTTTACTTTTTATTTTATTTGCATTTGTATTTTCTGACTCTTCTTTATGCTTTAAACAATCTGACTGTAGAGTAACTCTCAAGTGTTGTCTAAATTTTTGATACCTACTTTTCTAAATATGAGCTAAATGTCTGGCTAGGTCTTCTGTTCTCTTTCTTGTTTGCTATAAAGCTGTCATCAGAGAATCCTCAGCCACAATATGTGATTTTTCTTCTTAGGGATTTAACATTTATGATTCTTAGATATGGCTTTCCCGTGTTTGCACCTCACTGCATTTTCGCCAGTCTGCGCTCAAGTTAGACAAGCACAGACCTGCCTGTTGGGTAGTTACAGAGCTCACACCACTTCTCTTTTCTTTCTTTTTTTTTTTTTTTCTTTTTTTTGGCTGTGTTGGGTCTTCGTTTCTGTGGGAGAGCTTTCTCTAGTTGTGGCAAGTGGGGGGCCACTCTTCATCGCGGTGCGCGGGCCTCTCACTGTCGCGGCCTCTCTTGTTGCGGAGCACAGGCTCCAGACGCGCAGGCTCACTAGTTGTGGCTCAGGGGCCCAGTTGCTCCGCAGCATGTGGGATCCTCCCAGACCAGGGCCCGAACCCTCATCCCCTGCATTGGCAGGCAGATTCTCAACCACTGCGCCACCAGGGAAGCCCTCTTTTTTTTTTTTTTAACAACTTTATTGGAGTATAATTGCTCTACAATGTTGTGTTAGTTTCTGCTGTATAACAAAGTGAATCAGCTATAAATTTAGATATATCCGCATATCTCCTCCCTCTTGCGTCTCCCTCCCAAACTCCCTATCCCACCCCTCTAGGTGGTCACAAAGCACCGAGCTGATCTCCCTGTGCTATGCAGCTGCTTCTCACTAGCTATCTATCTTACATTTCGTAGTGTATATATGTCCATGCCACTCTGTCACTTCATCCCAGCTTACCCTTCCCCCTCCCTGTGTCCTCAAGTCCATTCTCTATGTCTGCGTCTTTATTCCTGTCCTGCCCCTAGGTTCGTCAGAACCACTTTGTTTTTTTTTAGATTCCATATATATGTGTTAGCATGCGGTATTTGTTTTTCTCTTTCTGACTTACTTCACTCTGTATGACAGACTCTAGGTCCATCCACCTCACTACAAATAACTCAATTTCATTTCCTTTTATGACTGAGTAATATTCCATTGTATATGTGTGTTACATCTTCTTTATCCATTCATCTGTCGATGGACACTTAGGTTGCTTCCATGTCCTGGCTATTGTAAATAGAGCTGCAATGAACATTGTGGTACATGACTCTTTTTGAATTATGGTTTTCTCAGGGTATATGCCTACTAGTGGGATTGCTGGGTCATATGGTAGTTCTATTTTTAGTTTTTTAAGGAACCTCCATACTGTTCTCCATAGTGGCTGTATCAATTTACATTCCCACCAGCAGTGCAAGAGGGTTCCCTTTTCTCTACACCCTCTCCAGCATTTACTGTTTGTAGATTTTTCGATGATGGCTATTCTGACCAGTGTGAGGTGATACCTCATTGTAGTTTTGATTTGCTTTTCTCTAATTATTAGTGTTGTTGAGCGTCCTTTCATATGTTTGTTGGCAATCTGTATATCTTCTTTGGAGAAATGTCTATTTAGGTTTTCTGCCTATTTTTAAATCGGGTTTTTTTTTTTTTTTTTCATATTGAGCTGCATGAGCTGCTTGTATATTTTGGAGGTTAATCCTTTGTCAGTTGCTACATTTGCAAATGTTTTCTCCCATTCTAAGAGTTGTCTTATTTATAGTTTCCTTTGCTATGCAAAAGAGTTTAAGTTTCATTAGGTCCAATATATTTATTTTGGTTTTTATTTCCAATTCTCTAGGAGGTGGGTCAAAAAGGATCCTGCTGTGATTTATGTCATAGAGTGTTCTGCCTATGTTTTCCTCTAAGAGCTTGATAGCGTCAAGCCTTACATTTAGGTTTTTAATCAATTTTGAGTTTATTTTTGTATATGGTGTTAGGGAATGTTCTAATTTCATTCATTTACATGTAGCTGTCCAGTTTTCCCAACACCACTTATTGAAGAGGCTGTCTTTTCTCCATTGTATATTCTTGCCTCCTTCATCAAAGATAAGACGACCATATGTTCAAGGGTTTATCTCTGGGCTTTCCATCCTGTTCCATTGATCTATATTTCTGTTTTGTGCCACTACCATACTGTTTTGATTACTGTAGCTTTGTAGTATAGTCTGAAGTCAGGGAGCCTGATTCCTCCAGCTCCATTTTTCTATCTCAAGATTGCTTTGGCTATTTGGGGTCTTTAGTGTTTCCATACAAATTGTGAAATTTTTTGTTCTAGTTCTGTGAAAAATGCCAGTGGTAGTTTTATAGGGATTGCATTGAATCTGTAGAGTGCTTTGGGTAGTAGAGTCATTTTCACAATGTTGATTCTTCCAATCCAAGAACATGGTATATCTCTCCATCTGTTTGTATGATCTTTAATTTCTTTTTTCAGTGTCTTATAGTTTTCTGCATACATGTCTTTTGTCTCCTTAGGTAGGTTTGTTCCTAGGTATTTTATTCTTTTTGTTGCAGAGGTAAATACAAGTGTTTCCTTAATTTCTCTTTCAGATTTTTCATCATTAGTGTATAGGAATGCAAGAGATTTCTGTGCATTAATTTTGTATCCTGCTACTTTACCGGATTCATTGATTGTCTTTAGTAGTTTTCTGGTAGCATCTTTAGGATTCTCAATGTATACTATCATGTAATCTGCAAACAGTGACAGTTTTACTTCTTCTTTTCTGATTTGGATTCCTTTAAATTTTTTTTTCTTCTCTGATTGCTGTGGCTAAAACTTCCAAAGCTATGTTGAATAATAGCGGTGAGAGTGGGCACCTTGTCTTTTTCCTGATCTTAGAGGAAATGGTTTCAGTTTTTCACCAGTGAGAACGATGTTGGCTGTCGGTTTGTCATATATGGCCTTTATTTTGTTGAGGTAGGTTCCTTCTATGCCTACGTTCGTTTTTATCATAAATGGGTGTTGAATTTTGTTGAAAGTTTTTCTGCATCTATTGAGATGATCATATGATTTTTATCATTCAGTTTGTTAATATGGTGTACCACATTGATTGATTTGTGTATATTGAAGAATCCTTGCATTCCCGGGATAAACCCCACTTGATCATGGTGTATGATCCTTTTAATGTGCTGTTGGATTCTGTTTGCTAGTATTTTGTTGAGGATTTTTGCATCTATGTTCATCAGGGATATTGGCCTGTAGTTTTCTTTCTTTGTGACATCTTTATCTGGTTTTGGTATCAGGGTGATGGTGGCCTTGTAGAATGAGTCTGGAAGTGTTCCTCCCTCTGCTATATTTTGGAAGAGTTTGAGAAGTATAGGTGTTAGCTCTTCTCTAAATGTTTGACAGAATTCGCCTGTGAAGCCATCTGGTCCTGGGCTTTTGTTTGTTGGAAGATTTTTAGTTACAGTCTCAATTTCAGTGCTTGTGATTGGTCTGTTTATATTTTCTATTTCTTCCTGGTTCAGTCTCAGAAGGTTGTGCTTTTCTAAGAATTTTTCCATTTCTTGCAGGTTGTCCATTTTATTGGCATAGAGTTGCTTGTAGTAATCTCTTATGATCCTTTGTATTTCTGCACTGTCATTTGCTACTTCTCCTTTTTCATTTCTAATTTTGTTGATTTGAGTCTTCTCCTTTTTTTTCTTGATGAGTCTGGCTAATGGTTTATCAATTTTGTTTATCTTCTGAAATAACCAACTTTTAGCTTTATTGTTCTTTGCCATTGTTTCCTTCATTTATTTTTCATTTATTTCTGATCTGATCTTTATGATTTCTTTCCTTCTGCTATCTTTGGGGTTTTTTTTGTTCTTCTTTCTCTAATTGCTTTAGGTTTAAGGTTAGGTTTTTTATTTGAGATTTTTCTTGGTTCCTTAGATAGGACAGTATTGCTATAAACTTCCCTCTTAGAACTGCTTTTGCTGCATCCCATAGATTCTGAGTTGTCGTATTTTCATTGTCATTTGTTTCTGGGTAGTTTTTGATTTCCTCTTTGATTCCTTCCATGATCTCTTGGTTATTTAGTAGTGTATTGTTTAGCCTCCATGTGTTTGTATTTTTTACAAATTTTTTCCTATAATTGATATCTAGTCTCATAGCGTTGTGGTCTGAAAAGATGCTTGATACGATTTCAGTTTTCTTAAATTTACCAAGGCTTGATTTGTGACCAAAGATATGATCTATCCTGGAGAATGTTCCATGGACACTTGAGAAGAAAGTGTATTCTGTTGTTTTTGGATGGAATGTCCTGTAAATATCAATTAAGTCCATCTTGTCTAATGTGTCACTTAAAGCTTGTGTTGCCCAATTTATTTTCATTTTGGATGATCTGGCCATTGGTGAAAGTGGAGTGTTAAAGTTCCCAACTATTATTGTGTTACTGTTGATTTCCCCTTTTATGGCTGTTAGCATTTGCCTTATGTATTGAGGTGCTCCTCAGTTGGGGGTATAAATATTTACCATTGTTCTATCTTCTTCTTGGATTGATCCGTTGATCATTATGTAGTGCCCTTCTTTGTCTCTTGTAATAGTCTTTATTTTAAAGTCTATTTTGTCTGATATGAGAATTGCTCCTCCAGCTTTCTTTTGATTTCCATTTGCATGGAATATCTTTTTCCACCCCCTCACTTTCAGTCTGTATGTGTTTCCCAGGTCTGAAGTGGGTCTCTTGTAGACAGCATGTATATGGGTCTTGTTTTTGTATCCATTCAGCTAGTCTATGTCTTTTGGTTGGAGCATTTAATCCATTTACATTTAAGGTAATTATCAATATGTATGTTCCCATTACCATTTTCTCAATTGTTTTGGGTTTGTTTTTGTAGGTCTTTTCCTTCTCTTGTGTTTCCTGCCTAGAGAAGTTCCTTTTGCAATTGTTGTAAAGCTGGTTTGGTGGTGCTGAATTCTCTTCACTTTTGCTTGTCTGTAAAGGTTTTAATTTTTCTGTCGAATCTGAATGAGATCCTTACTGGGTAGAATAATCTTGCTTGTATGTTTTTCCCTCTCATCACTTTAAATATGTCCTGCCACTCCCTTCTGGCTTGCAGAGTTTCTGCTGAGAAATCACCTCTTAACCTTATGGGGATTCCCTTGTGTTATTTGTTGCTTTTCCATTGCTGCTTTTAATTTTTTTCTTTGTATTTAATTTTTGATAGTTTGATTAATATGCGTCTTGGCATGTTTCTCCTTGGATTTTTCCTGTATGGGACTCTCTGCACTTCCTGGACTTGATTGACAATTTCCTTTCCCATATTAGGGAAGTTTTCAACTATAATCTCTTCAAATGTTTTTTCACACCCTTTCTTTTTCTCTTCTTCTTCTTGGTCCCCTGTAATTCGAATGTTTGTGTGTTTAATGTCCCAGAGGTCTCTGAGACTCTCCTCAATTCTTTTCATTCTTTTTTCTTTATTCTGCTCTGTGGTAGTTATTTACACTCTTTTATCTTCCAGGTCACTTATCCGTTCTTCTGCCTCTGTTATTCTGATATTCATTCCTTCTAAAGAATTTTTAATTTCATTTATTGTGTTGTTCATCATTGTTTGTTTGCTCTTTAGTTCTTCTAGGTCCTTGTTAAACGTTTCTTGTATTTTCTCCATTCTATTTCCAAGATTTTGGATCATCTTTACCATCATTACTCTGAATTCTTTTTCAGGTAGACTGCCTATTTCCTAATTTGTTTGGTTTGGTGGTTTTTTACCTTGCTCCTTCATCTGCTGCATATTTCTCTGTCTTCTCATTTTGTTTTACTTACTGTGTTTAGGGTCTCCTTTTCGCAAGCTGAAGGTTCGTAGTTCCCATTTTTTTTTGGTATCTACCCTCAGTGGGTTGTGTAGGCTTCCTGGTGGAGGGGACTGGTGCCTGTGTTCTGGTGGATGAGCCTTGATCTTGTCTTTCTGATGGGCTGGACCATGTCTGGTGGTGTGTTTTGGGGTGTCTGTGAACTTAGTATAATTTTAGGCAGCCTCTCTGCTAATGAGTGGGTTTGTGTTCCTGTCTTGCTAGTTGTTTGGCATGGGGTGTCCAGCAATGGAGCTTGCTGGCCATTGGGTGGAGCTGGGTCTTAGCGTTCAGATGGTTATCCCTGGGAGAGCTCTCGCCAATTGATATTATGTGGGGCTGGGAGGTCTCTGGTGGTCCATGTCCTGAACTCAGCTCTCCCACCTCAGAGGCTCAGGCCTGACACAGTCCGGAGGACCAGGACCCTCTCAGCCACACAGTGAAATTCACAAATCTGAGCAGGAGAAGTGCTGGTAGTAACTCCTATGCCTGTGGCTCTGCTTAACCATGTTAATACATCCTGAGTGGAGGCTGTTCTCCAAAAGCAGTGGAGAACTGAGAAGAGTAAAGTCACTCACTCACAAATAATAAGTCTGGAATACATATGCTTTTGCCTATGTGTACCACCCTTTCTCTTTTCAACCTCTGCTATGTTAACCCCTTCATTGAGGACAGTTAAATTGACTGGTGGTTTTAGTAAATTAACTTCGTTTCCTTACTACAGGGTTTTTGAGAGCCTTTGATCTATTAATGTACAAAAGGAAAATACTGTGTACTGCGACATTTCCAGACATCTTAGAAGAATAGCTCTTTTCTGAGAGAAGTAGGTCAGGAATAAGTGTTCACCAAATTACCCTGTGAGAAGAATTTTCCTGGAGTAGTCCTTCTAAAGCCAGTGTATACCTATTTGCTGAAATCTAAAAAAAATGATCCCTTAGAAAGCTTCTTCTATTTTGAGGTCAACTTTTAATAGCTCTATTTTCATTCTTTCTTCATTATTGTGCTTTCTAAATTTCCTGTGAAGAGTTTGCGTTAATTTTATAATCATAAAAAGTAAATTTACTCTAAGAACCTAAAAAAAAAATGCTCTAAGGGAATCTTTTACTTTTTGATTTTTTTTTGTTGGATTGTTTTTTCTTTCCCCTTTGGAGAACTTCATTCTTTCCACTAAACCTGAGTCTGGCAATGCATTCCTAAGTGATAGCCCTCCTTCTACCAGAAGGAGAAACTGGCATTTAGGAGATATATAATAGCTGTGAACTTATTTCCACAATCTATGAACACAACTATACATAATATAAGTTTTAAAATGTATTTAATAGATCTTACTTATTTCAAAAGACTCATTTGTCCCAGAGAGCAGAAAATGAATCTAGAGACTTCAGGGTAAAATCCGATCAATTCCTGCTTCATCCTTTTTTTCTTTTTCTAAAGTTACTGAAAGTTTAATTCAATCAATTAGGATTTTCTCCACACCATTCCCTTCTCTGAATTGATTCCAAGCTGAACAATCTTGCAATGTCTGTAAGTATCTGCTGAGGTATAAATCTGTGTCTTCAGAGATCTTCTCTGGGTCTGCAGCCCTCTGGTCCCTGCCACCAGGATTAGGTCAATCTCTTTTGCAAACTTTGTCTTATTATACAAGTTAGGGTCTATCTCCAATCTTTTGATTTTTAGGCTTCCATAGGTCAGTGCTTTAGCAAGAATATAATCTTGAGAGCTCACACTCTGTTCTTAAAACTAGATCTTAAATGTTCTTACCACAAAAACTAAATGGTAATTATGTGACACGATCAAGGTTTTAAAGCTAGAGTGGTAATCATATTGCAACATGTAAATTTATCACATCAACTCATTGTACACACATTTACACAATGCTATATGTCAATTAAAACTCAATAAAAAATGAAGAAATGTAGTTGTTTTTTCACATTTTTGGGGGGACTAGTTCCATTTCTTCTTCCCATGGTCCTTTCTCTGGGCTCCATATCCTCTGGGCATTGTGTTCTGTTTCTTATCATTGCTCCTAGGAATGAGAGTGCTTGATTATTGTTTAGGAACTCCCAGATTGCCATTCACTGTGTGCCAAGACTTTTCCCTGTGACAGAGGTATAACCCATTTGTTATATCTTTTCTCCTTTCTTTTGCCCATCTTATATTTAAAGCCATTAACTCATTAAGAGACAGACTATACAAACAGACAGTGGCCAGATCCTATATAACAACTGAATTCTGACCCACAATCTCTGAGCAACTACCCTGGGGAGCCAAATCACAACTTCTGTAGCAATCCATCCCAAATTAGCAGGACCTGATCAGAAACTGCTGGCTGCCCTAAATTTTGCCCCCACTTTCAATTTAGGATTAAGCAGAGAAAATAAAATATGTACCCCTAAACAATCTCATAAGATGTCCCATTTCTACGTAACCCATTTTCAGTTTCCCCAATTAGGAAATTGGAAATTTCAGTCCAATTAGGGTAGAACTGACACTTTCCTTTTTTTTTTTTTTTTTTAACTTTAAAACTTTCCCACTTGCCTGCTGCCTTTGGGACTTTGTCAAACACGAATGATTGTGGCTGACCCCCTTGCCAGAGCAAGCTCCTAATAAATAGTCTCTGTTCTCATTTGGGTGGTCTTTATTCATTCCCACATCACAGTTATGATTCCAGCCTATGATGCCAACAATGGGGAACAACACGGGTCTACGCAGCGGTGACTGCAAATGAGCCCCACTCTATTTTCCTAATTTAGTGATTTGGTTCTTGCCATAATTCCCTATGCCCAAACACTTGCTTTGCAACAGTTTTAGAAAATGTATCTTGGTCTGAATAGGTTTATGTCTGACTCTCTTTTTTGTCCTTGTTACTTCAGGACTGGGATTATGTTTTTCTTCCTTATGACAGGGACGGGACTGGCATTCAATCTCTGGCTTTTACCTCCCGTGACCATATTCCACTTCCAGACCTCCCTGAAACTAACTTCCTGATTATGTTGGATTTAGGAAATTACTTTCTTTCTGGAACCTTCTAATACTAAACTCCCTTCTTATTTTGGAAGTTTGGCTGCACTGTGGACTTTCAGAACACCTGCTTTCCCTTTAGAGGTCTATATAATTTTGCATTAATAACTGACTCTTTAGAGTTTGCTGTTTAATCATTTCCATTTCCACTTATATCTTCTGATTTAAGTTCTTTAGGCTACTCTAAATATCTGTTAGCTAAGCAATAATATTTTCTGGTCATTCCTCACTCCACAAATATTTTTCCGTCTACTATATGGTTTTAACTTGGCTCTAAATTTCCTAAGACGCATTATTTTTTTTTTCTTCTGAGAATTCATCTATTACTTCTCTCTTTGACTGTTTTGTCACTCCTGTACTCTTGCTTCCTGTTTAACTCTTTATAAGACATATCATCAGCCCTTTATTCAGTTGCTACTCTAATAACACAAGCATTCTGTGCATTGAAAACACTTTTCAACTTCAGAATGAAGTGACACTCTCCACGCCAGGTATTGATGACATTCCTTATCACTAAACTTAACTAAGTTTCTGGCTATCAGCCTTTTTCTCATTGAATTTGTCACAGGCAGGCAATCTCTTCTTGAGAATCTATAAAGTAAATACCAAAGGTTGTGGTTTTAACAGAAAAGTTAATCAAACTCAGTAGAAACAACATTATCTCTGCCATTTTTCTTGCCAAGTGCTAAATATGCATCTCTGTGTCAGAATCTAAATGTTTATAGAGGTAAGTCTGATTCTTTTCAATGCTGAATGTTGACTTTCATAAACCCCCCTCTCCACATTTGACTCTCCAAATGGCTTCTCTTGGCTGCAGCACACAGTTTATTAGTGCATGATATAAGGTTTCTGATGAATCATTTTTCTCTTGAACCAGTTTGTAAAACATGCATAAATCCAACTTGGGGTTTTGATATATGTTAATAGGCAAGTGACGGTTATCATCTTAACTAACTACAGACATGAAACAATAATAAAAATAGTAATTATTGTAATATTATTATTGCAGATAGTGAGATGACTCAACCCTTTGAGAATTGTGTCAACCAAGATAATTTTTCAGTGCCTACAACATCAGGAAGGGAAATTCTGTGAAAACAATCACCTCTCTGATTCAGTCTTCCTATCTTTTCTCAAAGATTCCCATGTTCAGAAATTAGTCATTACTGTTTTTTCTGCATTTTTCTCCTATATTCTAGCCATCCCAATGTTATTAACCCAAGCCAAGACTAATTGAAGAGAGGACTTTATGTATAGTTACTTCCTGATAGATTGGCTACTTATAACTAATTATTTCTTATGAAATGATGATAAGGTGTATTCAAAAGATTTCTTTAGTAAGTAGGAAGCTTCCACAGAACTTCCTGTGGATGTGGGTGATGTGAATAACTATAGGAATTTTCTCATAGCTGTAAACATTATGAATGTGGCTTTCAAAGATAATTTTAATTTGTAAATCAGTTATTGTTTAATGTAAATTAAAAATCAGATTGTTGATAGTAAACTATAAAGCAGTTATGCATATGAATGCTAATATAGTGTTTTTTAAAGAGTTGGCATTTAGATGAAATGGGACTTGTGTAATTTAATATCTTTAGATATCTGTGCACATTTTTATTGTAGATCAGTTCAAAATGTCTTAACACATGAATCTCTATAATTATAAATCTTATTAAAATTCATCACCAAATGATTCTGATATAGTCTTCATTGATTCTTTTTGAACAAACAATTCTTCTCTGATGGCAAAATAAGTGATTTACATGGAAAAGTTTTCTCAAGTAATATGCATTATCCTCAACAATAGGAAATCATAGATGCCAATAAATTGCTGTCTGAAATTTCCTGTTCTTTTGTTTTCATAAGAAAATTTCAGACTTTAAAACTAGCATAGTTTGAAGTGTCTGTACTCTTTTTCTGGGGTCACACAGGTTTCCTGCTGATGCTCACCTAGCTTCAAATCTCAAAAGTTTTCCTGGAATTAATCATGGTGAAACACAATCGCACACATATTGACCTGTTGTTTTTTTTTTTTTCCTTTAAAAACAAATGTGGAGCCATCTTCTGACCGAAGCCCAGAGCCTGACACATTAAGTTCTAAATGAATGTCTATGGGATAGAATAAGCAGCATATACTCTAAAAATAATACTTCCAGTGAGATGTTTTCTATTAATTTTATTAGTTGTAAGTGGTGAAATGTTTCCCCACATTAACAAAAACTAAATGTATTTTTTATTGATTTATATTTGTTGATATGTATAATTATGTGCCTGATAGGTACACATTAATCATTTGTTTAGAAACCAAGAGTATACTAGGAGAGGTCTCACTCAGGAAGTACATATTAACTTTGACTGTAATTTGGAAATTGCGTAGTAGATTTTGCTAACAACAATATTTTAAACAAAGCCTGGTTTAAGAATATATACAGAGCAGAGAGTATTCTATTGTGGAAGCCAGCATAGACAGGTATCAACTTAAAAAGAACCCACCTTCTCCAGCGGGGAACAGGAGCACTGCAAGGGGAAAAAAGAGAGATAGAGATAGACAGAGGCAGAGACAGAGACAGAGAGTGAAAGAGAGTAAACTCCATAGGATTATCATATAAGGATCTGCTTGAAATTTGATTCAGGTTTGTCCAAAATTTACACAGCTCTTCTTTTTATTTTTGGAGATATATATATATATGTATATATATATATATACACACATGTATATGTATATGTGTATATGTATACATATATATATACCATATATATGTATATATATGGTATATAATCTACATATATATATATATATATATATATATATATATATGGTAGATTTTAAAGAGTGATATAAGATCAGTAATAACCTTTACTTTACTTTTATTTTGCCTGACTCAAACACCTCTGGGAAAATAGAAAAAAAAGGAAAACATGCTTTGAGCCTTAATTTCTTAAAGATTTGTAAAGACACTGTTTTGGAAGTGGGCACAGATTGGAAACAGTATGAAATGACAATAAGTAGATGTGGGAGGGATTCAAAATGTACAGAGTATGGAGACAGGAATAAAAAGGTTTATGTAGGAAGAAAACACATCTCAGATTGCAAGATACTAAAGAGAGTATCATTATGGAGCAAAACATCCAAACTCCTTGTGTTTGATGATAAAATTGACTGGAAAATTACCAATGCTCTCCTCATTTTGTGGTGGATATACACAAATTAAGTCACTATGGGTGAACAGATCTTTCCTAAAAATAGCTAGTTTCTCAGGCTTAATTTAGTCCTTGGTAGAATATTCTATATGAACCTCATCAAGTAGTAAAATGTCTTATTTAATTGGGCAGAAGTCAGGTGGAAAAGCCCTTCCTTCCTGCCTCCCTCCCTCCCTCTCCTCCTTCCTTCCTCCCCTCTTTTTTCCCTCTTTCCCTGTACTTGATTGGATAAAACTAGTTTTGGTTGAAGTGTACACTTTGGCTCACCGAACATGGAATATAGAGCAGTTAAAATTTAGAAGAGGCATATGGAGATGTTCAGAGCACCAGAGAATCCCAACCTGGGACGTTTGGCTGAGGAGTTTCACTTTTTAATGAGTGCCTTGAGGTGATGATTTCTTTTTTTTTTTTTTTTTTTAACAAGGCATTGATTTTTAATTTTTTTGGTAAAAATCATAGATGTCTCCTAAGAGTATAAAAACAAATGTAAAAATCAAATGCAGGAACAAAATTGAACCAAAAAAATTGAAAATTATTTGTTTTATAACTTGTTTGCTTGCTGCTTTAGGTGATCGTTCTATACATGAAATTTCTTTCTGAATCATTGACAGATTCCAGAGCTTTTTCAGTTGTGTCCATAACACATCAGAGTTTTTAGGGACTCCTGTGTGCAAAACATTTTCCAAGGTTTCATGAGGAATTTAAAGAAGAAGGTGAAATTCTTGCTTTGAACTGTTTAGAATTTAGCAACGAAGACAGAAATGACTCATATAACAGCAGGAGGGGAAATCTTGGAAATTCAGTAAGTCTCTTTTTTCTCAAGTACTCCGAGAATCCTCATTGTATTACAGAAAGACCTGTAAGAGCCAACATTACTGTGCTGTGTATTTATAAAAATTATGGAATTAACTGCCAACATCAATCTCTATGTCAGAAAGCTTTTTGCAAAGAGCCAATTTAAGGAAAGTACTTTAACTTTGATCCCAGTGCAGTACATTATGGTGCTAAGTTCCTTCCTTGTGTTCTGTGGATCCATACCCTGAGATCTGAGAGGCAGAAAAGTACTACTTGCACCTGTAATTGCTTTTCAGAAAACAAAGAATTCATTTAAAAACATATGTCAAGAGCTAGAGCTAAATGATTTTTTTTTATGTTCAGCTCAGATTAAAATGGCTTTTCCTGTAACAAAACCGCCTTTAATACCATGTATTTCTATGCATGACTTTAAAGCCATATTCAAAGTGATGAATAAACATTGCAGAATATAGACTATAAAGGAATGTGGACTGGAACAGTAGCAATATCATTATGCGTCAGCTTCAATCTTTTAGAAAACATAAAATAGAAAATATAGGTATAAGTTATTTAGAGCATCTAAATAGATGTTTCATAACTTTTCATCAGAATTTAAAAATTGAATCTCCAATATTTTGATTATTCTAAACACCATATATATATATATATATATATATATATATATATATATATATATATGTAAATCTATTTGTAATGAAATAATATAAATTAGGTAAAAACAAAGAGGGATATTGAAGAATGGTACCAGTAAATCAGTAAATTTAGAATTTTTATTTGGCTGAATAATAAAATTACTTAAGGCAGTCAGATGTCCAGAATATACACATTTATATTTATTTTTCTTTCATCACTGGTTGCATTATATCTTAGATTTATGGTTCAACTTTTACATTAATTTTTTTCCATAAGACTAGTGTCTAAAAAGAAATACAGGAACGACAAAATCAATGATCTATAGAGAAATTTAAAAAAAAACACAGGGTTTATATTTGGCATTCCTTTTCCTTTGAAGTTTTAGGTTTGGAGCTTAAGATCTTTATTTTTATGCCATGTGAGATGGTTACTCTTTGAAATATTCTGAATGGATCAAATAGTTCATCTTGTGAGAGCTTTCAGAAGTGGGGTTAGACACCTGATATTTCAGAGGATCTAAGTTCACATTACTTTTTTATATTTTAAAGGTTATCTCAGCTCTACCCTTATATCCATTCACTCAATACATATTTATTGAGTATGGAATTGGTAGTAGGAGCATGTCGGTGGTAGGTTCTATGTTTACCTTGCTTATGTCTCATAAGAAAGAAAATGTGCAACAATAAATATAATAAAGGGATAAGGACAAGCTAAAAAATGATAAGGACCAGAAATAGAACAAACCCCTTTCTAAACTTATCCATCATGTCTCTGATTGTTAGACTACTTCTTTCAAGGCAATAGGTCATTGTATAAACTAGACAAACTCATTCTCGTTGATATGCTATTAGGAAAACAAATCTCTTCTCCTTCCATACTAAATCTGTCCCACTTTCCATATGAATACATAATATCTGGGATATGTGGCACATCAGAAAACCCAGCTCAAACTAGCTGAAACAAATTGTGTGTGTGTGTATGTTTAAATAACTGATAAAGACCTTGCGGGATCCATGAACTCCTATTATAATGTTCATTGTATTCTTTTTTCTTTCTCTCTCATTCTCTGGCTCTCTCTTTGGCTCTCAGTCTTGCTCTCCAACCCCAAACCATAATCTGTCCCTGTTTCTTTCTGCAAAATGGTCTTATCTTCTCTTTCTGCAGATAGACCTTCTTCAGCTGTCAACATACGTGATTGCAGGTTTATGTTATCTTAGGCCTCAGTAAAAAGAGTTTATTTCTTTCACTAAATAGATCCACAATAAAATTCCAGGGAAAGTCTTGGTATTGACCTAGATTGAGTTACATACCAATCCTTGAACAATCACTTTGGTCAGTTACCTAGGATACTCAGCTTGGTTAGCCATGGCCTGAGCACCCATTCCTTTGGCCAAAGAGAATGGGGGAAGTGTGATTAGCAACCAGGCATGGAATAAGCGAAGAATAGTTGCTCAAATGAGGTGGCCAGTTTGGTTACCAGGATAAAAGTGTTCTGTCTTAAGTTGGATCCATCAAGGATTATGTCATTTATTTGGGAAGGTGTCTTCACCTGCAAAGGCAGATGAGCCATAACAAATTGGCCTTGTGATTATGATGTCAAGACAATGACCACCATCACCATGGGTCTTTGTTCTCTTGTTTGCTTTGCTAATCTGCTTGATAGCAAGCATGCACTTTGCACTACTGTCTGCTTTGTGTTGCACTGTTGAGTCCTACCAAGCCTGTTACAGATTTAGCCAGACTAAGTCTGATAATTACTTGGCATTTAGGTATGGGAGTATGGGATTGGAGACTTCCTTAAAGTGACCCTCCCTGGGTCATATGCATCAGCCAAAACCTACCTCCTGTGTTTTAGAATAAAGCTGTGGCTGATACTAGGCTCAAGGGGAAACTGTACCCTGTGACAGATTGGTTATGCAATTCCATCAGGTGTTGGCCCCTGATCTATAGATTGTTCAGAGGAAAAAATGCCCTGTGGGAGATGTGGGCCCATTGGGTGATCATTCACAAGGAGCAGTTTTTAGGGTGGAGAAAGAGAGAGAGAGAGAAGGAGAAACAAAGGAGAGAAGAGAGAAAAAAAAGCTGCCATGAGGTGAGACCCATACTCTTAATCATGGATGGTTCACCAGGACTCTTAAATATTTCTGCTGCTGTTGCTATCTATAATTCTGTCATGAAAAAGATTCTCACCCTCTGGGTTATGCAGAAATACATACTTGGCACACCTGTGGCATAGCAAAGAGGCCGAGTCAAACCTACTTAGGCCTGGGGGCTTTAAACCCTATAAAGCACCCATTGCCGTGAGGGAGGCCCCTAAACCTGACAATACTGATTTGTGGCTTCTTGGAAGAAAAAAATTATAAAGGCAAACAGGGTAAGGAGGCTCACCCTGGAATATATCTAGTGATTTTTAAAAAACATCGAAAAGATAGAAATGAATGAAAAACAAAAAGACACCTGGATACAGGGGAAGGGGACATGAAAGCAACAACAAAACTAAAATGAAGGTCCACAACTTGATCTAACTGGAAATCCAAAATTTTAAAAATTATACAATATAAAGATAAAAGAGTGTCGAGTGGCTTCTGCACCTCTGTAATACAGGTTTTGAATTAACTTTAACATCTACAGAAAATAAACCAACTGAAAACTTTCTTGTCCTTAATACTGGGACTTAAATTTGGATGAGGAGATTCCACTAAATTTAAACATGGTGCCCCCTATTAACTTAGAGGAGTTACTGGGTATAAAATAGAGGACACACAGGCATGCCTCTTCAGAACTATTGCCTTGCTTAAATTGCCCATAGTCCTAGCATCCATTCCCCTAAAGTATCTTATAGAGGGCATGGATGCTCTGACCTAATGAATAATGTATTAAAATTAAATTACGTCTCTGGCACTTACAAATTAGCTTGATAAAATGTAACGCCATGGACCTTACCTCCCAGTTAAAATAGTTAATATGGTCTAATATAAATTAAACAGGGCCATCAAGGTTTGAAACTTATTATATAAGACCTAATTAGTGAAGGTGTAAATATCTCTACTGCTTCTTTACAGCCCAACTTAGCCTATTTTTTAAACCCTGAAAAAAATAAATGGTACCTCGAGGTGCAGTATCGCAACTTTAACCCTATGGATTCCATTATGGTTGCCACACCCAATATTATTGAAATTATCGACTCCTTCCAATTAGCAACCAGTGAATATTTTTGCATTATATATCTGGCCAATATATTCTCTTCAGTGCCTATTTCAATAGCCTCTTAGCTGCAGTCGCCTTCATCTCCAAAGGGACAAACTACACATTTCCTAGGCTACCACTGGGGAACCTCCATAGCCTTGCCATCATACACAAACTCTGCAGGAAAGATTTTAACTGCTTCAGTCTTTCTCCAGGAGCACAGATATGACATGACATTGATGATGTCGCCCTCTAAGGAGATTCATTTGACACACTAATTAAGGACATACAGATACTCACAAAAGAGCCTACAAAAAGGGATAAACAATTGCCCCACACATAGTGCAAGCACACCTCCCACCAATTCAGTTAAATTCCTGAAAATGTTTCGGTCAGTTGAAAGCTGCTTCATCCCTGACACCAACAAGAAACAGCTACTGACCATCTCAGTACCCATACAGTGTCAAGGCACGCACGCAAGAGAGCTTTCAACTCCTTTCCTGGCCTCAGGCCTCAGTCACAGAGCGCCACAATGACGCACACCAGTAAGCTCAAATGCAGTTAAATAAATACTGTTACATTTCAGTCATCAGTCAAACATTGGTGTGAATTGTAATAAAGAGTCTGACCCCATTTTTGAGGTCTGAATGCTGACAACTTTTATGCCTCATCCCTCTCTCTTTCAGCCTCACATGTGTGGGAGGTGATGAGAAAGACCGGGTGCTCCCCTTTTGGCATTGCAGGAAGAAGGTTCAAACCACGCGAGTGTTGCAAGCCTCTGTTGGGTGGGATTGCTCATCTTGGCCCCGCCCTTAAACACAATACAAATCCAGGCTACTTTCCTTTCCTTGCTTTCTCAAGCAATCTCAGACCTGCTTGAGAGGCCTGCTCTGCTCTCCCCCACGGACCTCAATTATGTAAATATTAATCTTTTCATGTCCTCTTGATATCGGTGAGACATCATTTGCATTGACCCCTGAACAAAACTTTGGATGGGGGGCCACCTACCTCCTGGGATGATCATAGCAGAGGGGATCCCAGAAAGCAAAGCTATGGCAGCAGGAAAGAGAGACTAGAAAGGAAGCTAGAAAAGCACTGTGTCCCAATGAGCAGGTTAACACTGGTCACCTGGAGGTCTCTCGCTGGGGCCTGTGCACTGCCACGTAGAGTATGCCTTAGAGGTGTCCTGACCGAGGGCGCAAGAATCATGAGCCTTACCTACCAACTCCACTGTTCCATTAGGGCTGTTCACCTAGTACTTCCTACTTTGCTTCCACACTGGATGGAGCACACTGTCATGGCCAGAGAATGCCTTCATGTAGACAGTTGCAGATATTTGAGTAAAAGTCTTCCAGTGAGATAAAAGGTGGGTACTCAGGAGATAGAAAGTGGGATGCAAACAGCCTTCATTACAGGGAGTGATGCTGGTCAAAATGTACATATTTCACCACTTTCAGACCACTCTGGCCAGTTTAAAGAAGGAACTCTTAGGAGAGAAATTTCAAATACTCTGCCTTTTAGATATGCATATATGCATAAAGCTCACTTCATTCACGAAACTCCTTCCATTTAAGCTTTGCCAGTGAAATTGGTCCCAATGGGTTGAACATTTTAGTATCTATGAGACACAGGTCTTAAGGAGTTGCATCCTTCTTTACCAAGTGTGCATCCCACTCAGAATCTTTCCTTAGACCCCTATTTCCCCCATGTTAAACTGAGTGTGAGGTTATTAGTAACTCTGGCTAGCTTACCTACTTCGTAAAGCTTACATCCTTCATAAAAAGATTCATTTGCATTGCAGAATTTAACAAAAAGACTCCCAAACACTTTACTATCCCTAACAGCCATGACATTGATACACAGTCCCAAGAGCAGCCCTATACCTACATCAAATGTGGAGAGTATTATGTCCTCTTATATTCACCCAAATTATCAGGGTTAGTGGAGTGATCCATAAATTATTTTCAAGAAATTTGGATATCCAGAATTTAACATTTTATTTTGGAACTAAGACTTTTACTTTGGATTTTTTCATAAAATTAACCACGTTACCTCTTTGGAGATCAACATCCTTTTAGACATGAAAAGTTTGTTAATGATTTCTGTTCCTCAACAGAAATGTTGATTACAGGACCTGACCAGCAAGCAGTCAATAAATGTGTATTAAATAAATTTGGGGTGTCTTCTGGGTGAATCCTAAACCAGGGATAAATGCAATTAACCCAGTCTAGGGCAGTAGATCTGAAAAATCACTTTGAGTAGATTTATATGATTTTAGTGGAAAACCTGTGGCCCTGAGAGGTGCTTCTTGGAGTATACTTGTAAATACCTGTGAGGGAGACCTACAAAATATTCTATGAAGGAACTCAGATGTGATTTCTCCCATTCCTCTATTTTTACCAAGTTAGGTAGAGAAACTAACACTGTATGAACTGGGAAAGGAGGAAGGAAGGAGGGAATTTTTACTTAGCACACGTCTCAGTGGTAATAAAACCTGGCATGAAACACACTTCTCCTATAAAAGAGAATGTACTGGGCTGAGGCCTGTGTTAGGATTCTCACTAACTAGAAGAGTTTCAAGATCCTGAAAATGCCCCTGATTATGCAGAAGGTAGGGGGACTACGAAGGCATTCTTTCCCTTTGGTGGATGTGAAGTCTGAGATAATACGTGTGAAAGGAAGCTTCCTTTCTTCCTTTACTTTACTGTGCTTCATTGCAAGGGTGTGTTGTGTGCATGTGTATGTGTGTGTGTGTTTGAACCAAAGTCACTTTAAAGTGTAAAAAACATATAGATCATGGCTTATATCAACATAGAGATCAATGGAATAGATTGAGAATCTAGCATGAAGGACTAACACATGCTTCAACATGGATGGACATGAAACATTATGCTAAGTGCAAAATGCCAGACACCAAAGATCACCTATTTTATGATCCTCTTTATATGAAGTGTCCAAAATAGGTAAATCCACGAGACAGAAATCAAATTAGTGGTTGCCAGGGGCTGGGAAGAGGGAGGAATGGAAAGTGACTGCTTAAAGGATATGGTGTTTCCTTTTGGGATGATGAGAATGTTTTGAAACTACATAGATGTGATGATTGCACAATACTGTGAATGCACTGAATGCCACTGAGTCGTACATTTTCAAATGGCTGATTTTATGTTATGTGAATTTCACCTCAATTAAAATAAAACCTAAAAAATAAAATAGAAGAGAGCCAGTGTTTAGTGGGAAGGTCACCTTGAATTAGATAGACCTGGGTGTGAATGGGCAGCTGTCATCAAACAATGTAAATATTCGTTACACATAAAGTGATGAACAAAGTACTTCAATTATAATAAGTATTCAACAAATGTTGAATTATTACTCTCATTAAAACTTTTGAATAAAATGCATTAATAGTGAGCAAATAATAGGTTATCTCTGATAGGATTTTGTAAACACTAAAAATAGAAAACTTTTCTCTGTTCTTCAAAACGACGTGGGACGCCAGTATACTACAGTAGAATTAGGCCCAGATTTAGCATTCAGATGTCTGTGTTTCACCATGGAACTCACAGCTAAGTTGTCATGAAAAAATGTGCAAGTTAGTTAATTCTAGGCCTTCATTTCCCCTTCTATAAAATTAATATTGCATCAGAGGAACAGTTAATTTTCTTCCAAGTTTAATAGAATATGGCTCAATTATATAAAATGTACAGGGACAAATTAAGAAGCAATTCCTGTGATTTGGAATCTGATTTCCTAAAAGGATAAAGATGGTGGGTGAGGAGTAGCACCTTAGAGGTGAGAGACAATCTGGGTGATTTAATGAAGATACAAAATAAGTCGTGTCTCTTGTGCCAGCTCATGTTGATGAAAGTAGCTAATTGTTCTGGAGGACGGTGCTGGGAAGGACTTCATGATACATTCAGCAGGAAACGGTGCTGTGAGAACCAGTGGTATCTGCCATGGTTGATTAAGCCTGGGAAATTGGGGGGGCGGGTAGCAGGCTGGGAGGGGCTGCCATACAGATGTCATCTATTTGGTTTTCTTGACTGAAGATGAAAAATAAACCCATCAAGGACAGAAACAACACATATGGTCCATTAAGGGAAAAATAGATGGGGGGACATTATTTTAGCTACTCCCATTGATCAAGTATAGTAAGTTGTACTTTACGCCCCAATTTCGCATTAACTAGTGTCTGAGTGTGAAAATTCTGAGAAAATAAATAGATCTGCCCGTTTCTTATTATAGAAATACTAGAAATTTCTCCAGTTATGGTTTTACTCTTGTCTCTAAAGAACAGGTAATTTCACACTCATCAAAATTTCTCTCATTTCTTGCAAGTTTATTATTTGAACGTGTGTGTGTGTGTGTGTGTGTCCGTAAGATTTGAATTTGATTTCTGATTTTCTTAACTCCTGTGAGCACAGCAAAAATCCAATAAGACTCAGCAGGCATGCCAAGCCATCTCTAATTTTTCTTGCAGTTTGGTGTTTAATGAAAAGATCCAATGGCATTACGCAGATAAAAAACAATTTTGAAAATGCCATATGGCAACCCCTGCTAATCAAGTTTCTGAACCACTGGTGGTTAATAAGATCTCCTCCCTCAGAAAGGAAAGAAATGTTAATCATGTTTGGAATGATGTGAAAATTGGGGAACACTGAGGTGAGAAAACAAAAGGGTGAAGAGGTTGGCAAGAAGGATACAGTAATGGAGGAATGTTCCTTCTGAGCGGAATTCTCTGATGTTCAAAATGTCACAAATGTCAAAGAGCTAGTGTTGTTGTCAGAGTTGGATGAGGATTTATTCATCTTTCAGGCTATTTTTCACATCATAATTTATAAAAAAAGCTACTTTTATCATAGCCAATGTTTACTAAATTCAGCTTCTTTCAGGAGCCTAATTTCTTAAGGTAAAAATATACATGATATATTTAAGTAAACAGAATATAGAATTTAAAAGTCCTGTGGGAGAGTTGTAAATGTAGCTGTATCTGTGCTGAAGGAGCAATGTTCTCCTAGCCCACATCTGGAACTTTAGCCACAGTCAAGGCTGGATGGTCCTCAAGAGAGAAACACACGCTCTGGATTTCTAATTAGAACAGTTAGAAAGCCATAGCAAAGTAGTTTTTTGATGTTTTCCCTCGTCACCTTCAGGTTTCACAATGACTTAGGAACTCTTGCAGAACCTTTATTGGAAGGCTTTGAGTACAGTTTTGTGGTGGTGGCTTGACTCTTTGGAATATTTCCCTTGCAATTCTGAGTTTTTGGCAATTATACGGCTCCAGATGGCACATGCTTGCCTAGAGGCGTGAGGCTCTTTCAACGGAGTGAATGCCTAAGTGATACATATTCATGGATATTTTGAGTCTTTTCACACCACCTTGTAAGCTGTTTAAAATCATAAAAACCGATAAGCAGTTAACTTTTTCAAAAAAATAAAAAATAAATGGGAGTCAATCAAAGTAAATGATCTCTTTTATATAATAAAAGAAGCTCTATTAAATTGCATTCCAATCGGGGGAAGAAATACTACAGTTCTGTTGACTCACCACCTGGTCTTGCCCACTCCACTTGGAGAGGAGCCCTGTGCATGGTGACTGGGGAGGTGTGGTCTACTGTTTCATCGTGGGTGTGTGGGCCGTGTCTCCCCACTCTGGCAATTTCAGTGTCTTGGAACTCACTAGTGTTTTTGACAGCTTTCCTGTGGTATTCTTTCTTGTTTTACACATTATCAACTCAGAAATGTCAATAAAAACAACAGACTTAAAGAAATAAGAGTTATATCCCTTTGACACAAAAATAAATACCCTTTGGAGTAATCTTATAAATAATGGGCATTTTTATTGTGTTACCCCAGCTTATACAGCCCACTCAAATACATGATTTCGCTGATTGTCAAAACAACCTGTAACATGTGTATGGTTGATGCCATCACTTATCACATGTCATAATGCATATGGGTTTGGACCTTGGTGGAGGGTAGAGGAAATAAATCAGAACTAAAGTCACCAGTCCAGCTATAGGCTTGGTTCCCCAGATAGATTGGTAACCCTCGGTCTAAGTCAGAGTATCTGAATGGACACTAGCTTTTATCTAGACCAGTGTCATGATCCAATAACTTCAGATCCAGTAGTTCGGGTTTTGTAGAAATCTCTGAAAAATGATAATACTCAAAATCAGATGGGGGAGCATTAAATGTATCTAAGATGTCTGTTAATTGTGACAAAAATAGTCAAAGATAAAAGGCACCTTACCAAATCATCAGGGGGAGTAGTTCTTTAGAACTAAGTGGGCAGGTTTTAGCAATATGTATAGGTATCTCCAATCAAGCAAATGGAATATTTATTAAAAATTAAGGCTGAGATTGAGTTATGTGGATTTGACAAGGATTTAAATATAGACTTAATAGTAAGTAGAAAATAATTCAAATTAGGTATCCTCTGTACCAGCATGAAACCCTCAAACTAAAAGGGCTTAGCTTTCTATTCTATAATATATGTTGATGGCCTTAATTAGGAATAGCTTAGCAACATGATAAATTATAGCTTTCAGATGGAAGGGATCAGTGTTTACAGTCAAGAGGAGGGGAGAAAAACAGATTAATTCTGCACAGGGCACATGATATTTTACAGCAGCCAATATCACGTACATAGTATGACACAGATGTTTTGAAAATGAAATATTTGACAGAATATAAAAGACCCTTAAGATGAGCTTCTCTTAAATTATAAAGTTATACATTTTTGTTATTTTCCTAAGCTTCATTTCTTCCCTGCGAGCAGCTCCTTTAAAATCTCTATGCTTGTTGAAAGCTTTGTATATTGTGTGATTTTCTTTCTCCTTGTGATAAGTGATACTCTTATTTTATTTAAAAATCTCAAGTCAATGGATTTTTTTAAAATTTATTTAATTTATTTTTATTTTTGTCTGCTTTTGGGTCTTCATTGCTGCACGAGAGCTTTCTCTAGTTGTGACGAGCAGGGGCTACTCTTCATTGTGGTGCGCGGGCTTCTCATTGCGGTGGCTTCTCTTGTTGCGGAGCACAGGCTCTAGGCATGCAGGCTTCAGTAGTTGTGGCACGAGGGCTCAGCAGTTGTGGCTCGCGGGCTCTAGAGCGCAGGCTCAGTAGTTGTGGCACACGGGCTTAGTTGCTCCGCGGCATGTGGGATCTTCCTGGACCAGGGCTCAAACCCGTGTTCCCTGCATTGGCAGGCGGATTCTTAACCACTGTGCCACCAGGGAAGCCCAAGTCAACGGATTTTAATTGTATAGTCACAATCCATGTTGATTTAAATTTTATTTTTGTCTTTTAAATAATTGTGACAATTACACATATTACATAGAATCACAACTGTCCTACTCTTGCGCACAGGACTTTCTATAATTTTACTTCATGATTTTCTTTAAAATGTGTTCATTTATGATTGATGATAACTTTTATAGAATATGAAACCTTGTATCCAAGTAAGAAGGGTAGAATGGCTTTTATATCATAACAAATATTGTTAAGTATTCACTTTGTGAGAAAATGCCATATATAGTTAAAATATTGAGAATATTTTTATTTATCTTCTTAACTTTATAATATTGGAGTTAACTGGTAGCTAGGCAAGAAGACACCACTGACTATTGGAAGTCAATAGTTTGAAAAACTGGGTTAAAATCTATTTTACTGTTGAACTTGGATAGTGTGTTAATTTGAAAAAGAACAGCTATGGAAGCAAAACAAGACTATTTCATATCTTGAGAATTTTAACAAATTAGCAATAGAAAATTGACTCAATCTCAAGTTATGAGCTTACTTTAAAATGCTGCCATATTGTTAGAGCCTTCAGCAACTGGAAGCACCAAATCAAAATCCTCTCTGCATCAAGACACCTTTATTCCAAGTCTGAAACAAACTCCACGAATGGTTTTTCTAGGACAATGGGCATCAATATTTATTTGCATTTACCCACAGAATTCCCCTCATCCCATTGCTATTCATTCCTTTCTTATCTTCCAGCTTCCACCTGAAGTAATTTTCTATATGCTGAAGAAAACCTTTTAGTATTTCTTTTAGTAAAGGTCTGTTTGCTTATGTTGCTGTGTGGGTCTCCTACTCAAGAGGAAAATTTTGGTTTGGTGATAACAGGTGAGAGCTACTACTAAGAAGGTCTAACATATGTGTAATTGGATTTTCAGACAGAAAGGAGAGGAAGAAGAAAAGTATTATTTGAAAAGATAAAAACTAATAATTCACTAAAATGCATGAAAGATACCAATTTACATATTTACAAAGATCTACACACCCTTTAGCAAGATAAATAAAAATAAATTTTTACCTAGCCACAACATAGAATACAATTAAGATGCAACGAAGGCAATTGCATTTTGCAATTTCTAGCCAGAGGAGTGAAATTCATGTGTATTGTTATGCCTGATCAGAACGACGCAATAAGTTCCCTCCTTGCTGGTTCTGAGTTGGCTCTTCACTATTGGACCAGTAAGGCTCTTTCTGAAATTGTTCTCTTTTCCATAACCGAACCACACTATACACTCTTCTCTTCACCTCCTAAAAACTTTTCTCCGTAGATTCTTATATCAGTATTCGATAGATTAAGATGACTTTCCCAGTGATGTTTAATCACTAAATTTATTTTTCTCTTTGAAGTGCAAATGATTTTTCTCAGCTGTAGGAATATCAGGCAGAGACTAACGAGGCTTAAATTCATATGATACCCCAATTGGTAATGCTTTTCTCATCCTGCTTATGCAGCCTCTTTCAAAAGCATAGAGAGGAGCTCTTGAGAAAGTAGCACTCATCAGGATCATATAAAATGTATTATAAACAAAGTCCCCAGAAGAATAACAGCTGGAAATCTTTTATGGACACATATATATCTTACAAGTGCTCTAACCTTCTCATTTGTCTCAATTTAACTTTAACCCTACACCCCTGCTCCTTCAGTATCTGAACAGTGAAAGCACATGTTATTCTGAAGACCTTTGAACTGGATGATGGTAGCTGTGAGTTACAGTAGTGCAAGTAATAACGAGATTATAAAGTTGTGAAAAACATCAATCCTTAGCAAATTACATATTTGAGTGTACAAAAACTGCTAATTAAGTTGTTTTGAAATGCTTCTTTTATGAAAGAAAATAGAGGTACTCATATGAAGGTGTCCACACCAATATACTGTTATATAGTATACATACAGGACATGGCCACTAACACAAATTCAGTTCATTCTGAACATACTTTTCTGCACAGTTTTAATATTACATCATTCGTATTCACTTGCCATCCCTGTCAAAATCTTATTACATTTGATTGATTGATTTACATTTTTATTGCTAAATATTAATAATCAATAACCACATCAGTGACCAGAGCTTAGCACAAAATTTGGTTTCAAACTACTTTGGATTCTGGACATATTTGCAAGTTTAATCAAGTTACATAAAAATAAATGCACAGAGTAAGAATAGTCTAGTATGTGGAAGGTAAGACTCGAAACTAAATAACAACCAGAGTTGAAAAGGGGCAAGTACTGATAAGGAATTTCAAGTTTGTGCCAATCAAACCAGTATCAACATTGGTAAAATGCTGATATATTTTCAGACAATTTGGTCACTGCTCCAAGCTTTCAAGGTGCCCTTCCTCCACAGCCCTGTCAAGGACCTCACCAACTTCTCCGCAGTTGATTACCACATAGGACTTCCTATAAAGGAGGGTGACATATGGAAACTTTGAGGCAGTTTAATGATGGAGGAACCCTAGGATATATGGAGGTGTTTTTTATCATCTGTTCAATTTCACCTCCATTTTACACTAACAGTTCATCAAAACTCACAGATTAGGTGATTATAAACAGCAATGAAAATTGATTAATTTTACTTACAAACACAATTAATTTTATTTATAAAAATAAAACCTAAATATTTATGTTGTGCTAAGCAACTTTTAAATTATATGTAAATTTATACAAGTAAAGCTGGGACTTACAAGATGACAAAGAGGATGAATTTCAGCAACATACTTTGTTATCTTATTTCGGAAATGTGATTAATATCTGTAGCATAGAAGCCTGAAGGGAATCATAAAATGTTTACTAGCTATGCTTGAAACACTTGCAAGTCTCCCCAAACCTATTAATACACCTAATGTCTATTGATTAAGTAGCTATGAACCCAACTCCGTGAGGTTTATTGGATAATAAATAAATCAAATTATTTTTAGCCGGAGGATTACCTACCTGACTATTTCTCCGGACTGTGATTTTCAGAGCACCATGAATATATATCAGTGATAACACACATAATTGTATAAGACTCCCATGTTCTGTGTAGGACTAGTCTACACAGTGGACTTCTAAGTGGGAAGCTAAAGTTTGCATATTGACATAAAATGAAGGCTACTTAAGGATAACCTTCCTGGATACCTTTTTATGCCTGAGTTCCCATTAACTCTTTAATCATTTAGGAAAAATAAATAGGAAGTTTGTAAAGTCCCAATCGAATTAGATATGTGTTACCTGGGGGAATTTTCAGCAATATTATTTTCATTTTTCATATTATTTACAGAGCCCCTGGGCATGGAAGAAATAAAATACAAGACAAATCAGTTTTATAATAGATTTAGGATATGGCAGTACTAAAGCCTCCTGAAGGCTCTGAGTTAGAAGTAGTATTATAAGGAAGAGGGGAGGGTACTTTGGTGTTAGAAAGTCGTTAAAGAAAAGTTTTATGATGATTAGACACATAGGATATATCTCAGAAAGACCTGGGAAAGTGCTAAATCTGCTGAATATTCACAAAAGAGGTAAAATAATAAAAAAATCAGACGTATTATCCTAACCTGAACACCGGCATACTTGTAATTAATATGTATGTTAATTTTATTTATGAATTATGCATAAAACTATGAAAGTTTTACTTAATAGAATCTAGTTTGAGTTGATGAGTTTTTCCAATGATATTTTCCAAAATTTGAGAATGTTCTAATCAAATATTATTTCAGAGAAACTAAAGATTTAAGCCCATTATACATCTGGATTACATGATATAGTTTTGAGAAATTTATACATCATCTTTAATTGATTCTTTAATAATCACATTTTTTCTACTCTCTATATTAAAGAGTTTACAGACTAGTATTCTCCATCAGCAAAATATGATATATATCTTCTATCTTTATTAGTTTAGGTCATAAATTGTGTCAGGTCAGATATGGTTCTTCTCTACAAAGTCTTTTGTATTTAAACTGATTTTTAAAAGAGACATTTTGGCTAGGGGTTAAGAGTTTATTTTAGATTTACTATTATGATTGTTGATAAAACTTATATTATGCTATTGTAATATATAATATATAAAATATGCTATTGTGTGTATGTAATAAGATTTTAAAAGCAAACCCAGGAAATTGTTTTAGTCTATACTACTCAAATCAACTTTCATTTTGGTGCTCAAAGTTTCTTATTCGAGTCATGACCTTTTCACAGGGAAAGCAGATTATCCAGTAAATAGCCATGAGTTTAATGAGTTTAACTAAGTGCTTTTGGAGTTTTGAGGAAGCTTTTATTTTTTATGAGAATTATAATATGCAATGAACAGTATTCTAACAATAGCAAAACTGAGCAAATATGTTAGGTGTTCTTTTGGATGTAGAGAAAACATAAAGACACATCTTATTTTATCTTCTAAATTAAGAAAATTATTTTGTAGAAAAGAGAACAAAAGTTGGTTTTAATTCCGATAGGACTGTTTTTGGTTTTTTTTTTTTTTTTAATTTGTTCTTACTCTTTGGCTTATAATTTTTTTCAAAGTTCTTTATTTTGACTCTTTTTTCTTATCTACTGGTCCACTCACAGGGAACTGGATACTGTCTATTTATCCTCGGCCCACACTCCCCCCTTTTACATTCCTCCTGCACCACAGGGCTTGCATTCCATACAAAACGTTCGCAGATTCCATTGAAGCTAACATTCTGATTATGCTTTAGCTTTTGGAAATGACGTGTGCTCACTGATATTTAGAAGACTGAAAGAATAATGAGCCAGGTGCCCACAGAAGCCCATGGGCACCACATTCTACCATCTAATCACCAGTGTTTTGTTGTGGGCAGCTCTGAGAAGTGATAGTGGTGATTTCAGAAGTTCCAATGTCTGGATTCAGCTGCTATGATGTCTTTGGGGTCAAAAATCCAATGGCAGGGTTTTCCCTGTTGGTGCAGTGGTTAATAATCTGCCTGCCAATGCAGGGGACATGGGTTCGAGCCCTGGTCCAGGAAGATCCCACAGGGTGCGGAGCAACTAAGCCCACGCGCCACAGCTACTGAGCCCATGCGCCACAACTACTGAAGCCCGCGTGCCTAGAGCCTGTGCTCTGCAACAAGAGAAACCACTGCAGTGAGAAGCCCACACACCACAAGGAAGAGTAGCCCCCACTCGCCACAACTAGAGAAAGCCTGCGTGCAGCAACGAAGACCCAACACAGCCAAAAAATTTTACATTAAATAAATAAATATCCAATGGCAAACCCTGGACGTTTTACTCCTCCATCCTACCTACCACTTTCCTAAGTGCTTTATTTATTTGATTAAATTCTTTTTTTGCTCTCAATATTTAAAATGTTTTCTGTTTCTCATACTGAATTTCCACTGGTGTGTTCAGTAAAACTTGATAGCAAAAACTTTACAGTTCAGGATCTATAATAAGTAAGATCAATAACTTTACCATTTAAATTCATACTCAAGATTCTTAATATACTATTTGGTCAATTTAAGGAATATTCTTTGAGATTAGATACTATAAGATTCAATAACAAATAGATACTATGTAGTTATTCCAAGAAAGAAATTATTTTAAAAACATTTTTTCTTAGAAGAATGTTTAAACATAGATAACAACAGAGACAATGGTATAAAGAGGTCCCATATATCTACTATTTGGCTATAATCATTATTAATATTTGGCTGTATTTGCTTTATCTGTATTTTTCCCTTGCTGAAATATTTTAAAGCAAATCCCTGATTATCTTATTCCTATATAGCTTAGTTTTAGCTCTATAAAACTAGAACATTTTCTGACATAACCAAAAGAACAGTATTGCACCTTAAAAATTATAATTCCTTAATATTATCAAATACTTCATCATTATGGAAATGTCCATGTTTGTCTTAAAAGGGGTATTTTTACATTTGATTTGTTCAAATCAGCATCTGAAAAAGATGTAAACCCTGCATCTTTTATGTCTCTTAAATCTCCTTCAGTCTAGAATAATTCGCACCCTTTGTTTTTCATGGCATTAATTGTTGAAGACTCAAATGGTCCTATGTTTGAAGATTTGAAGATTTATGGGACAAAGATTTCTTTATGGTGTATTTTTTTTCACCTTATGAAGTCGATGAGTCCATTTGCTGACAGTATGAGATGAAGGCTGAATTTTGAAAAGAGTGAAATGGTTGAAAATGGAATATGAACTTCTTAAGTACACATTTTCCTCATACTAGAAGTTTGGTAATCATCAATTTATGATAGGTTTTTATTTTTTTTCTAAGGAGCAGCGGAGATAAAGGAATGGAGAAAGCAGTAGTTTGAAAACATCTTATTTTTCATCCTCACGGTAAATGAGAAAGAAAATGGGACCAGGAAATTAAGACTTTAGACAAGACAGCAGTTGAATACATGGACAATGTGATCTAGATTTACAGGATTTATGTGTCCAGCCTGCACTGGGAAAGGTGTAAAGACTAGAAGGAACTAATGGAGAAACAATTTTTTTAAAGACTCAGTGTATTGCCTTTCCTGATCAGACTGAAGAACAGTGCAGCCAAACAAGCAAGCTGGAAGAACAGAATAATGGGAAGAATAAGAATAACAAAATGATAACAGTAGCTATAATAATGTTAAATAATAAATGGCTGAAATCACCTTTCAGACAGGGTGATTGATATTAAACTGATTATTTCACATAGAGAACAAATTTGATGCATGGTCATGAGGGAGGTTCACCGAAATGAGTTGATGGGAAAGACAACAGATTTTAGGAAAACGGGGGACAAAAAGACCTGGATGTAAATGGTCAACCATGAACCATGTTGAAGGTGACTAGAATTGTGGTAGGATTTGTTGAAGAAAGGACAGCTTATTGGCACTGTCTTCAAAAATTGGGGAGGAGGATAACAGTCAGTGAGTCATCATTCTGTAAGAGATGCTGGCACTATACTTGTCCATTCACAGTGTGCAATTTTTTCCCCTCCAAATATCAGTTTGGGTCCATGTAATTCAGGCAAAATTATTTATATACCACCACCTAAACCTTTGCTGCTGCTGCTGCTGTTGTCCTTTAAATTCTGAACTTCAGAATGATAACCCAGATTTGAGAATATCCTTATGGGATAAAAATGTTTTGGGAAGTTAATTTGTGCATGAATGGAAAACAATGAGCTACAAATGACATATAGGATGACACACTTGATATCTCCAGTAGCATCTCCCTAAGGAAGTAATGACATAGTTGACTATATGTAGCTGTAGTATTATTTCTGTCCTGATAGTATCCATATTCTCTTTTGTTATTGGTCTTCATTATTCATTTATCTTCTTCTGCTTCATCTGTATGTGTGAGAAGAGTTAGTTAATTGTTTCAGGGCATTTTCAGTAGCTGCAGATCATTTAGAATTTGTCTGCAGTTGTACAAAAAGAAACTAAGTTCATAGCCTTTATTGACTCATTATATAGCTTAAGCTAATGTTGTTTCTAACTGCATAATTTTACAGAATGTAGTACAAGAGCTTATGGTGGTTTACTCCCTTCCATTTTATTCTATAAACAATTCTCACTACAACTGACTCTTAACTAGGAATGCCACTGAAGTAATTAAAAAAGATTATACATGCTTCTGAATAGTTTTTTAACTCTAACTTGAAAGTATCTCTCCCTATTCAAAGTCTTTTCCTGTGTATCAACTTATGTTATACTATCAACTTTCTTAACTGCCTGCCACTACTTGTTTCATGACCACTTAACATATCACTTCAATTCCACATTCTTAAACTCAGTAGAGCCAAAATAAAACCTTAAATTCCTTCATGTTTTACCAGTAATCACAGTTTTTAATCCAGTGGCAAGTCCAGAAAACTTTACATATCCTTCTACCTTTCCTCACACTGTACAAGACCCCCACCCCATCTCCTACACAGGGAATTCTAGCATCCCTCTGACCAGCTCTCACTGTCTCTAGATATAAGGTAACACCTTTGTGATATCTATCAGATCACACTATTACCACCTTAAAATCTTCAAGTGACTTCCTATTGCAATTATTTATATCGTGATAGATGAGTTGGTTCGTGCTCACCTTTCTGTTGTCTTCTCTAACGGGATTCTTTCTCTCCCTTACACAAACCATGCTGTTCCAATTCTCAGAGCCTTGCAAAGACTGATCCCACCCTTTGGAATTCTTTTACCACAGCTCTCATATATGGCTCATTTTCATTATTCAAGTCACAAACCAAATGATACCTTCTCATGATGCCTTCCCTAACACATGGAAATGAATTTCACCCATACGACCTTTAATCCTCTTTCCTTTGACCCCATTTTATTTGTCTTCATAGAGTTTATCATGACTAAAAGTAATCTTATTTATATGTTTATTGACTACCTATTTCAATTGGAGAATAAGTATGGTCGTTGACCTTTTCTGACTAATCTAATCATCCAAAAGCATACAAGAGAGCTTATCATACAGTAAGAATTCAATAAATACTTGAATGAATGGATAGATGACCAGTGCATTTGGATTACTTTGTGATTCAGAAACAAAGTAATTTTAAACAAACTTGAAATCATAAACATTTCCTTTATAATAAATTTATGTATTTTTTTGCTCTTTTACAACTAAATAGGGGATGCATGCCAGATACAATAATGCCATCATTAATATAAGATTTGAAAGTGTTATAATCACCTTAAGCTCAAAAAATTTATTATTCATCTAGATATAATTAAAGTGGTAATAATGCGTATTGAATGCTTTCACGGTAAGTCTATGCTACCAATTTCCTTTTACATGACAGGTACTGGAACTTTATAATTACATGTGTCTTACTACAAGAGAGACTGTAGGTTTGTAGGCACATGTGTGTGTTCATGTATGTGTACATTTTTTGCCCTTTTATGGCAGTGACGAAGTACTAGGATTATTTCCAAATAGATATATTTGAGTTATAAAGCACTTTAAAATCTATTTTGAAAAATAACACTTAAATATTTATGAAACCACACAGGATTTTAAAAAGCTGTGGTTAAGAATTTTAAACTAGTCTTTTTACTATGAAATATTTCAGACATAAAAGGTATGATGCATAACATAATAAATACCCATAAGTTTAACTCCCAGCTTAAGGAAAAAGAACTATAAATAGAATAGAAGCCTGTGTGTACCCCTCTACAATCACAACCTTTCTTTATCCCTGAAAAAAGTAAGCGTTATTCTGAATTTGGTATATTTGATTCCCATGCTAGTCTTAAAATTTTAAGACCTTTTTTTTATCTCTAGACTACATATATTGTTTTGCATGCTTTTAGATTCTTTCGTGTACACTTCAATTTGCTTTTATTCTTTGCTTAAAATTTTCAAAGATTCATACAGATTGATTGTTGGGAGTTGTAGTCCATTTGCTCTCACTACCGCTTAGTGTTCTGTGAGATGCCTTTAATAAACCTTATCTAATTTCATAACTAAATCTTAATGAACATCGAGGTTGTTCCCAGTTTCCACACTTACAACAGTGCTATTAGCATTCTTGTTCATTTCAATCACACTCCCAAGAGTTTCTCTAGAACATAGTTAGCAATGGGATCTCCACTTACTTGATATTGCTGAGTTGTTCTCCAAAGTGATGGTGCAATTTACACCTTCATCAAAAATGTAGTAGATTTCCTGTTCCTCCACACTCTTGGGAAAAGTGTTACTTTAAAGCTTCCTCATTTTTGCCTATCTAAGGAGTTTTAAATGTATCTCTGTGATTTTAATTCCCATTATCCTGATTACCAGTGAAGTCGAGTATTTTCTCATGTTTACAGGCATCATTTCTTCCTCTACACATTGCATATTTGTATGTTGTCCTTAATCCTATATTGAATTATAAATCTTGTATATTAGCTTAGAGAAGTTCTTCATATTTTTGAATAGAAACATTTTACTCTGTAGTATTTCAATTATCATCTAGTCTGTGATTTGCCTTTTTTTAAAGTTGTTTGTGAATTGAATCAAAGTTTTCTTTTAATATAATGACATTAAATTTAACAATTTTTTCTTTATTTTGCATGTACTCATTAAGAAATTCTTCTCTGTCTTGTTGCTATAAAGACAAGCATACAAGAATGTAATTGAAATTGATTTTGTGTGTGGAGTGAGATAGTAATCCAATGTTTCTCCTTATGGCTAACAAACTGTCCCTGAATTATTTGTTCACCCATCTGCAATGACTCTTTTCTCATATTTCAAATATCTATACATATATATATGATGGTCTATTTTGTTTTTTTATTGTTTCTATCTGTTTATTTATCCTTGCACCAACCAATGCTTTCATTAGTGTGGTTTTACAATTAGTTTTGATATCTGAAAGGATATATCACTTAGCATTAAATTCTCTTCAAAACTGTCTTTGGTATTTTTAGCTCTTTGCTCTCCCATATGAATTTAAAAATCAGTTTATCAAATTCCACTTAAACAAAACAAAACAAAAGTCTCTAATGGGGTTTTGATTGAAATTTTATTAACCAAGAACTAATGAAGTTTTTGTGCTTGTGTTAAGCTTTCCTCTGCATTTATTTAGATACATTTAAAAAATGTGTTTAGTACCTTTGTATCTTTTTCTGTACACTTTTGACTCATTTTGTTATATTTTTTCATATGAACTTTATCAATTTTAATTAGTTGTATTTTCTTTTTATATTCATTTGTATAGTTTTTTGATTATGAATGTATACAGAATCTTTGCTGCACTATCTTGATATTTTCAAATATTTGCATATTCTCTTCCATTTTCTGTCAATTATATTTTGTCACTAATTGTCACTTGTTTGTAATTTTCTACTCTTGACATCTAACATTTATTGTTTATTCTCACTGCGCTCCCTTGTGACACTAGTGCACTTTTGCAAAGTAATTGTGATACTAGGTATTCAGTAGTGATTACTGACTTTTAGGTCAGCTTCTAAAACAACACAACAAGCTACAGTACAGTGCAATTAAATACAACATTCTTATATGATTTGGTAGGTTCTCTGTAACAATTAAATAATTTCCTTATATGACTAGTTTGCTAAGAAGGCTTTACTTTTCTTTTTATCATCATGAGTTGAAATGGAATCTTATTCAATTATTTTCCCTGCATTTGTTCCTATGGTTACAGGGATTTTCCTCCTTTACCTTGTTACTGTGCTGAATAATGTTACTAGATTTTCTATTAATGAACCACCTTTATTTTGTGTGATTTTTCTCCATTTTTATTTTTATAGATTTTTAAAACGCTAATTATAAGATTCAGTTTACTACCATTGTATTTAGAATTATTGCCCCTGAGTTATTGATTGGAATTAGCCTGCAATTTTCTTTTATTAGAGTCTCCTTATATGGTTTTCATATTAGTATTATATGAGGCAGAGAGAGTAAGTTGGGAAGTGTTCCCTCTTTATATTCAACTGTAGAATCTGTAATAGCTTGGATTTGTCTCTTCCTCAGATGGTTAGTACAATTTTCTTTTTTTATTATGCAGACCTGATACATGTACATGTTTGCTTTAATCTTGCTAGGTTTTTAAACTTCTGATTTAATTTATTTTTTCTCGAGTCATTTTTATTGAGCAAGATTTTCCTATGAAATCCTTCATGCCATCATAGGATACACAGTTGCTGACATAAATTTGATCACAATATTATTGCTGTTTTCATCTTCATTATAATTGTACCTGTATCCATTTTCTTCCTAGTGCTATCTCTTTTGCCCTCTTTTCTACAGATAAATCTTAGGTGGTGCTTCAGTTATATATTCTCACAGAATCTCACTTTGACTTTATGAATACTGGTTTTATTAGATTGTAAAATAATTGAGTTGACTATTTGTGGGACTATTCTGAGGCCTGTTTTAAGGGTGCATTCTTCCAAAACAGTATCTATCTATCTATCTATCTATCTATTAATCTATGCAATAGATAGATAATAAATAAGTGTATATGAATGAATATATATATTCAACTTTGGGTTTCTTGACCAGACTCTCCCATGAGTGTGCGTGTGCATGTGTGTGTGTGTGTGTGTGTGTGTGTGTGTGTGCGCGTGTGGTCTTTATTTTTAAACCTACGTGCTTGAGGGCAGACCTAGACTTTATTTTTTTCCTTCACATTAGAGCATAGACCTCATCAGAGTAATTTCCTTTTTGCTGATTATACTTAGCCTATCCTTTCCCTGGAAAGAGAGCCCTCGAAGGTTTCTGGCTTACCTGGAGCATTGATTATATTGTATTGTGGGGACCTAAAGCCTTATCTCCTGTCTTCTGGCAGACATTAAAACCTCAAATTGTAAATTATGGAGATCAAGAAATTCCCAAGAAGTAGCTAGAGAGTGAAAACATTCTCTATAACATGGTTTTTGACTCTCATTGTTTTTGGACTTGAGTAATTTCTCATACTTTTATTGCAATGTCCCCTGTTCATTTAAAAGACGTGTTTTTATATCTTCTCCCACATTTGTGTGTCTTGTAGAAGAGTATTTAGATTTAATTGTTGACCACGATGCTAAAAATTGCACGCAACCTACACTTAACATATTAAGTTTCCTTTCTTAGGTTAATAGATATAAAATGTCAAACATCAGTAACTCTCAACATTTATATTTTAACTAGTGACTTTTAAAATAGTGGACATTATTCCCCAGTGTCCATAATTTTTAAATTTCATTTGTTCCTACAATATTTGCCTTCAGATAATGTTCTAATTTGGTTCATTTTATATCATCTAAGATATTCCTGCTTTTTTTAGCCATGGGATGTAAAACCAAAAATAACAAAAAAATCAATCTCTTTTATAAAACAGTCTCACGTGGGGATCCTTATTTGAGGCAAAGGATGAGTTCTAACAACCTTCCATCCGTAAGTTGTTACTTCCAAAATGGCTTTATAGACTTTCCCAAACTTCTTGTTTACTCTTCCTAAGTAGACTATGAGAATTTGGAAAGAAATCACTTTACTTAGCTTATGTTGTAATACTTTTAAAGAAGCTACTATAGACTGAATATTTGTGTCCCTCCAAAATTCATATGTTGAAACCTAATCCCCAAGGTAATAGTATTTAGAGGTGAGGCCTTTGGGAGGTGATTAAGTCATGAGGGTGGAGCCTTCATGTATGGGATTGGTGTCCTTATGAAAGTGACCCCAGAGAACTCCCTTACCCCTTCCACCATGTGAGGAGACAGCAAAAAGATTCCCAGATTTTCTCACATATTTATAATAAAATAAAATCATTATTCTTCTATAAGTGATGTTTAGTTTATTGGCTCATTTAAAAAATCTTACACTTTCATTCCTGTTATTTATACAAAACTTCATAATTTTATTTATTTTCCTAAAATGCTGCAAACAGGCATTGCAAGTAATATACTATAGTTAATAAGTTATCTAAATTATATTAAATCATTTAACTTGCAAAACAACTTTGTAATTATTATAAATTATTATTATAAATATGTTAGAGATAAATAAACTGAGATTAGAGGAATTAAATGTCATGCTCCAGAATAAGCCTAGTCTTCATTTAATAGATAGATAGATAGATTTAATAGATAGGGAAAAAGAAGCTCTAAGAAGTTAAATGACTTAGTCAAATACAAATAGCAAGTTGAGGTAGAACCAGAACTGGAATCCAAAGTCAGTGCTAGTTCCACTAAAATGCATAACCTTTTACACTAAATAGATGTGAACCTGTCAAACTACTCTACCCGATTTCACTGTAGCCTGAGTGTGAAGGTCTGTAGGTCCCATGATATTTTAGCTGATAAACAAACAAACAAAAGCAACCAATAAAACCAAGAAACATTTCTCTTGCTTTTTATAACTGCACTTGTTTCATTATGTTTTAAAATTGATCTTAAATGCAAGTAAAGTCATGGATCCAAACAATAATAATGTGCACCTAAAATATAATGAAAATGTGTTTTTGTCAAGAGAAATGCATTATTTCACATTGTATAGCACTGAACCTAGAAGGAGTTGCCATCTTAACTTTTAAGTCCCACTTTGGGTTCATAAATTATGGTGAAAGGTATTTTAGGACTATAAATTAATGGATTGTAATGGCCCTCAGGATGTGCTTGCAGTACTCTTGTGTAATTGAGGTAAGCCAAATTCAAGGTCAGAAAATAATGTGTATATATTCCTGATCTTCCTGGCGCTCTCTGCCTGCCCTGCTGTCAGACTTAATTCTTTTCGATCATCCCCCCACTCACCTTATGTCTCAGAAAAAAAAAAAAGTGTAACAAGTAGCAGTTTATTGGTGTGTTGGGGGGGGGAAGAGAGCCCTGCAGTGATAATACCATGATGTACAGCTCCTTTCTTATATGTTGAACATTCTCTGCTGGCATTGATAATAGAGGTCAGTGTTGGAAAGAATAGATTTCAAATCTTTGTAAATTAATCTCTGTGGAATATTCCAAGTTCTACACTCCTGGGTTTGAAACATAAGTCTGGCAGTTCTATTTCTCCGTAGGTTTGTAAAACTTAACATTAATTCAAACCGTGAAAAGACCTCAACTGGTAACATCTACAAGTTTTGCCATCCAAAGGTACTATTTGCCAATTCTCTGTGGAAGCATATTTTTACCTTCATAAGAGAATACATTTCTTCCGGTAGCTAAGGACGTTGGCTTATGTACCTAGAAGCAGTCTCTGCCGCATATGGCTACAGTGCACATGTTTTGATTTAATAGAATAAAACCTTACATCTTACATATATCATATTAAATTTGGGGGTAAATAGCTAAGTTAGTGCCTAACTGAATATCTCTTAAATACTCATGAAAATCTTAGTAGTAAGGTTATAAGAATAATAGAACTACAAAGCAATACCATTTAAAATAAAAAAGTTCAGTTTTATTATATTTTTACAGTTATATTGTAACTGTTATTTTTAAGACTGTATTTCCTGAAAAATATAGAATATTGCTTTTAACTATAACATTAATTTAGGCTGCAAAAGTAGCTTTTTATTTAACCAGGAAAAATAATTTGTAAAATTAGTTTATCTTATATGTTTATTAGAGTTCAAATCCCATGATCTTTGACTTTGCAACACTCTTTCCTTGACTTCACTCTTACCCACCTTTTTCCCCTCAAATCAAGAGGATTTCATCCTTCAAGTAGAGTCATTTGCTTCTTTAGCCATATGGGAGACTTGGGAAGATTATGAAGTAAACATTCCTTTCCTGATACTCACTACATTATAATCCTACTTAGGCAATTAGCTAGAATTTGCACAAAATGTAGTGGTGTGTCATAGCATATGCCTGTTCTATTATTTTTATTATAAATTTATTCTTATAGAATAACAACTATTAGCAATAAACTATTTTTAGTTGATGGAAATATAATAATTTTCTTCAGGCAATCTTTTTTTGCTCTTTACTCTTGCATTCAAAACAAAACCCCCTAAACTACAGAAAATACATTTTAGGGATCAATGCTGTATCATTCTTAATGTAAATTAGTTTAGTCATTATAATGAGGTAGATAAAACATTCTTTGTGAGAAAGTATTGTAGCTGGAGCCTTAATATTAAATCTTAGAAGTGAAAAAAATACATGATATACTTCTTAGTACACAATAGTTGAATCAGTCCTTCTGCCTTAGTAAAAAGTTGTGTCCCATATCAGTATCCTTGAAAACTTTATTTGGGAGAATGCTTTTAGCTTTTGTGATTATAAAAGCATTATCTTGAGTTTAAAAACACTTTTTATTTATTGAATTCATCATTGAAAGTTTAAACATAAGAAACCCTACCCACTTTCTATTTCATATTTTTATATCAGAGCTAACAACAAAGGGATAGATTTTTTAAGTTTCCCAGGGAAGGAGATCATCAGGCTACACGTAGAACAATGCTGCTAAGAAACAGTACAAAATGCTATCACTTCTAATAATATTATACTAAAAAAGCAGATACATATTTTTTATAAATATAAATGACTCTATCCTCAGAAATGCAGAAGCAATCAAAGCATTAACAAATTTCTAGGTAAAAAGAGAGAGGAATGGAAGTGGGATGTGTAAACAGATGAATTACAGAACACAACTCATTCTGTAATGGAAATACAAAGATGAGGTGTTTTTGAAGTGACCCTTGAAAGATGAGTTAGAATTTATCTGGTGAAAGATTATGGAGCACCGACAAGTATGTGGGTGAAGAGGTTTAGAAAAGCTTGTCATGTTCAAGAACAGTGAGAATTTCAATGTCTATGATGCTGTCAAAAATCTAGGAATAGCAAAATTAAAACCACCAAATCAATAAATAGTATTTAGAAAGAGACTATCGTGCATATAAGAACAATTCGTAAAGTGGGAGCCTTTAAATTCACAGACTGATATGAAGCTCTGGGGCATGAAGTTACTGGATGGCTTATAACGTGAAAATGAGGAAGTTATTAACCCTTTACAGTAATTGCTTACAGTGGAGGTTTCCAGATGACAGGGGATTGGTTAAAAGGGATTATCTCATCCCACTTTTGGAAGTTGACTTAAGCTTTTATTATGATTGTCAGAAGCATTTACAAGAAATAACCTAAGTGAAGTTTCACTTATGTTTATGAAATAAGAGATTTAGTTTCGCTTATGTGGCTTAAACGGTTTTGTCTGCTCAGGAAATTCTCAAGTCCAGTCTCCATTTTGTATTTAATTTTAACGATGCTTAGGCTTAAGCTGAGAGCTATTAGCAGCCGTCACTGGCAAGAGGTTGAGAATGATGCACTCGTCAGGTAAAATGGATCTAGTAGGGCAGCAACAGTGACTACCTCTGTGAATAATTTAATTGTGATTTATGGTACCATTTATTATTTTTAAGACTCTCTGTCCCTATGAATATTTTTGGGATAACAAGAATTCTTGACCTTCAAGGTATGATATGACTTTATTTTAAAGTAAAATATAGGAGAAGAAATAGGTAACTCTAATTTAAGGTTAAATATACAATAAACATGGGCTATTAGCTGGATGGCCTTTATGAAGTGATACTACGTTGTAGTCAGTTTTCCTAAAAGTATTTGAGAAGATAAGCATATCAGAAGAAATTTTGTTGATTCCAATCTTTCCATTGTCTGATATTATAATTTTTCCCCTCCATATAAAAATTAAATGTGTTACAGTTTTATGCCGTGCTTCCCTGTTTATCAATAATGTTTATGTCTTTTGACTATATTTCTATTAGATTGTTTATTATTTTCTTATGAATTTTTGAATTTTTTTACTGTATTCTAGATACTAATTCTTACTTATAGGTGCTGCAAATATCATATTTCAGTACCTGGTTACCTTTAATCATCTTATGGTAAACTTTGATGAACAAAAGCTCATATATTTATTTTTAATTTTAACCATTTTTATTGAAGTATAGTTAATTTACAATATTGTGTTAGCTTCAGGTGTACAGCAAAGTGATTCAGTTATACATATATATTATATTCTATATTTTCTTTAATTTTTTCTTTTATAGTTTTGGTTTTCTCTCTTAAGAAATCTCTCCCTATTCAAAGTTGAGAACATTAAGTCTCCTTTATGTATTTCTGAATGTTTTAAAATTTTGCTTTCATATTTATTGACCTAGAATTTTTTTTTGGTATGGTATAAAGTGGGAACAAAATGCAAATTATTTTTCATAGAGAAATTAGCTATTCCACTATCCTATATTAAGTGGTCCCCTGTTTCATATATCAATTTTCTATTCATGTATTGGTCTGTTTCTCTACTCTCTGAACTGTTCCAAAATTCAATTTGTTTATCTTCTCATCATGATCTTCTCTCATGTGGCAACACTAAGATTATAGAATCTCGGTGTCTGGTAGAAAATGAAACATTTGCGTGAAGGTCCTGTAGATAGTAAGAACCAAAATTGTTGTTAAGGAGAACTAGGAGCGAGGCTCAGTATTAATTTGTCTGACCTCCAAATTCATTGAACCAACCCTCCTTTCTTTCGAGCAGTGCACTTTTACCAAAGCTTAGTGCAAGAGAGAATGTTTCCATACAGAGAACTCTAGTCAGGAAAGCAAAGACCAACTATTCTCTAGGAGAGTCAAGACCTTTCTTGGCAAGAAACTCTTCAGCTCTGACTTGCACTTCAGGAGCAGGGCAGGTCAGAAGCAATACAGGACCATGTAGGAGTTTAGAGAGAGTACATGCTGTGTCGACTTTAGCTCCTGGTTCAAGAGCAGGAGAGGCAACTTATGCCATTCTAGTTAAGTAAAGTTTTCATACCAGGCAAAGTATGCAAGAGGCAGTACTTGCCCTCTCTACTTTCTAAAATGGCACCTTGCCTGATGCTGAATGCCTTTTACTCTCTAAAGGTTAGGAAAGGTAGGCACATTGAAAAATAGTTGGAAAATTATTTCTCATTTGAAATGTGGCTATATCTGCTCCTTTAAATTATATTGTAAGTTGGATTATTCTTTTCAACATGCTCTAATATCTCCCATATAAAAATAAACACAAAACCATAAAAAAAAATCAGTGAACCAACCAAACACACAAATAAATAGGCAATAATTTAAAACAAAAACAAAAAAACTTCTCTTGACCATGTCAACTATAAGTTGATGAAGTTAATCACCCCTCTTTCTTGGAATATTTTCTTTACTACCCTTCTATGGTACCACATTCTGTTGATTCTACTTTTCTTGCTTCTCCCTTTTTATCAGTCCTCATTATAAGATCTTCCACTTTTCAAAAGTTTTTCCTTTTTTTCCTCCCATATTATTTGCTACTGATTGTACCAGACAGTCCTATGATCTTGAATGGGGTCATTCCAGATGGAAAAGGTGATAGGTGCTCAGAATCTATCTGGGCCTAATGCAGGAATTCTTATTCATATATCCAGAATTTCTTTTTTCTTCTTTACCTTGTTGCTTCCCATTTACTAAAGCCCTTTAAACATTTCTGTTCAATGTTCACTAAAATATAGACTTAGCTTGTTGTTAATTAATCCTGTATTCATTTAATTTCAATGAGGTAATTTATTATTGTAAAATTAGATTTCTGGAAATATATATGTATATATTTACACATATGCATATGATGGGTATTATGCAGATACAGTTAAGTTCAAATTTTGACAAAAGATTTGTTAAATTAAACTATTTTTAATAATCATATTGCTCTGAATATGAAAAGAAAACTTTAAAAAAAAATTCTTCAGCCATATGGTAAACTCAGTTTATGATAAATATTCACCATAAATGTGTAGTAATTTCATATGTAAAATTTGTAGATGCAAGCATAGCATTTCCATTATCCATGACTCATTTTTGAAGCTAATGTCCAGTGATTCCTGAATAGCATTCTAAATTACTCAGCAAATCACCAATAAAAAGATAGAAGATAACTTCATAGACATAGATTATAAATTTATGATATTTAAAATATGCAGTGGTTACCTTATATAGGAAACTTTAATGTTAGTACATTTAAACAAAAATAGAGTTATTTCCATGCATATAAACTGACAAATTACTTTTTGACACTTCCAATTTATAGCAGTCCTGGTATAAAAGCAAGAAATGTGAATGTCTCTTTTCTTCCTACTCTTGAATCTACATAAAGATTAATCTCCCTGCTAAGTAAAGTGGAGTTATCAATCATTCATGCCTCTAAATGTCAGATGCTAAGAACACACTATGCAATAAGATTTTATTCTTTTGTTTGAACTAAAATGAATTTCATGTCTGTGGAGAAAGAATAAAAACAAAACATTTTAAAATATCATTTCTCATTTTAAAAAGCCTTAAGAATAGAATAATTCCTAACACAATAAGGCAATTCTTTCTCCAAAGATTGAGAAATAGATATAGAAAAATGTAGACATTGATTAACTCATTTAGATGATGTTTGGTTATGTAAAATAAAGTTTGAATTTTGATGGTGAGATTATGTGTACATCTTGGTTGATCATCCTCTTTGATCTTTTATTTATTTGTGTTTATATTATAATAATATTTATATATTTAGCTCTCTGTTGTTTCCTGTGAATAGGATTTGGTAAATATTTTATTGCTTCTATAACTAATGATGCTGGCTAGTTCTATTTGGGTGTTTTAAGTAACTAAATAGTAGCTCACCAGGGATTTATCATTTTACTGATGTGTCAGTTCAAAAGACTGCCCTTTTCCCTGTCCTTATAGAATTCTGTTAATGGGGAACTAGACTTTGATGAGGCAAAAATGTCAAGATCTTGATTATTTTTGGCTATTAGAGAAACCGCAGCACTTTTCACTGGAAAACAATAGTTTGCTAAATTTGACAGCTTAACTTTAACATGAGTAATTGTATTCACTCTCAGTATTTTTTATCAGCCTCAGTATTTTATCATTTATTTACCACCAGTTTTCACGTAGTGTTAACCTCATATAACCTATGCCTATAATGTTTTCTATATTTCAGTTATCTAAAATAGATTGATAAGATTATATATTTTAAGACTATCTGGATTGAAAAATGGAGTTCAGTCACATTATAACCTTATTTTTATTATTTTTATATTTCTTGGTAAATAGAAAATGCCTGGATAAAACATAATCTTGCATATCTAGATGGTTCAGGTATACCAAGGTAGATGCCATCCAAAACAGAAGAATCAGAAAATCTTGATTGACAGTTTGGAAACATTCTGGTTCACAATAGAATAAGCAAAGGTCCAATGTAGATATGTTGCTTGTAGGCTGACACTCTGACATCAAACCTGAATATGATACAAGAGCAATAAACACTTAACTTCTACAGGGAGGGGCAGCTGGTATGGCAAAATAATATGAATAAGTTATTAATCCAGAAAAAATGGAATGAGAAGGAATGCATTTATCTGATAATAATGGTCTACTCATCAAGCTTAGCTAATACAGTCATACAAATAGAATCTGATTGTCAGTCCTGCAGAAAATAAAATATACCTCTATATTTCATCCATTATTTTCTTACCAGTGCAATTACATTACCTAGTTGATTGTTTCCATAGAGTTCTTGGGTTAAGATTCTGAAATTATTGGAGTAATATTTTAAAAGCAGGGAAGCTATTTGTAATAATGCCCACAGTTGAAGGTTATACTTTGGCTGTGTCACTGGTTGCTTGGCAATAATTTACTGAAACCTGCCTCAGTGAGTATTCCCCTAAATCTTCTCATCTATGATCTCTCTTCAACCTCATAATAACCCATCAAGACACTGTGATATTTACATTTTTCAGATCAGGGACTGTGTGTTGTTAAGTTAAATAACTTACCCTCTAAATTTGAAAATTCCTGAAACAATATCACTCCAAATGGTTAACAGCTATGTTATTATTAATATTACTTTGATTATAATATAGCAAATGTCAGGGCAGAGGCTTCACCCAGTTCCCCTTACTACTTCTACTGAAGGGCACCAAGCTTGACACTGGCTGCCTGTTCTATGTCTCTGCAGGACCAATATCGCCTATATCCCAGGCTTTTCAGTCAGCCTAAAGGTTTTGGATTCCAAACCACCCCTCTCTGTCCAATGACATGATTCCAGGCTTCTCACACCTGTTTTGTATTTGTTAAGGGCATGGAATCAATACATATTATTTATGGACCCAAATCAAGATATATGAAAGAAAGACACTTTCATTGAATTAATTGTACACAGAAAATGTTGAAGTGAAATTATATTAAAAGTTTTTTTTAAGCTAAAAACTAATTGATATCATGTATAAATAAGCCTCAAACCTGTTAAGTGAAACATATACCAAATACTGATGATAAGTGGTAAATTCTAATCATGAATAGGATTCGGGTAATAAGAAATTGATTTTTGGAAAATCAACTTTTAGGTACTCCAAACTGCTTAGATATCTATTATAAAGTTTACAGAACAATTATGCATTGCATAATACTCAAATTTTCTGTTTCTAATACTGTAGGGCCTAAAAATTGCATTTAGATATTCAAATTCTGGCTCTATCTCTTAATCATTATGTGACCTTAATACAATAAATGCTAATAAATTTAAAACTTGACTAAATATATAAAAATATACATTGTGGGAAAAAACATATACAACTTGAGGAAGTATACAAGAGACACAACTAAAACAAATTGATATAGAAAGGGTAGAGTTAAATGATTGAGACCTTTTAGTATTCATGTCATTGCAGTCCCAGAAACATAAGGAAGGGCTGAAAAGTTACTTGAAGAAATAATGGCTGAAAAGAAAGCCCCAACTCTGGTAAGAGGCATAGAACTACAGATTCAAGAGGCTGAGTGTACCCCAAGACAAATCCAAACAAATTCATGTCAAGTCATATCGTATTAAAATTTTTGAAAACTAAAGACCAATAAAAAACCTTGAAAGCAGCCAGTGAAAAGTGACACCTTGCCTATTGGAGTGTTAAAAAAAATGTGAATGACAGAGGATTTTTCATGGAGGAAGGGAGGAAGTAGCACAGTATTTTTTTTAGTGAGGCAATAAAAGAAATGTCAACCCAAAATCTTACATACAGTAAAAATATCATTCATGAGGGGGAGATCAAATATTCTCAGATAAAGAAAAACTAGAGAATTTGTAACCAGAAGCTTTACCCTAAAAGAATGGGCAAAGCAATTCTCTAAACAGAAAGGAAACTACATATACATTTTAAAAAAGGAATCTTAGAATAGTAAGAAGGGAGAAAGAACTAGGTAACCAAAAATATGGATAAATACAAAAGGCATTCCTTTTCCTAATGAGATTTCTAAATTTTATTTTGATGGTTGAAGCAAAATTATAACATTTTTTGGTACGGTTCTAGTTGTATATAGAGGAGGTATTTATGATAACTATATTATAAATGGAGGTAGAAAAGGGAAATAAAGAGTAAGTTTTCTAGGCTTCATTCAACTGCTAGAATATGACAACAGTAGACTGTCCTAAGTTATGTACATATAATGGAGAAATCAGTGAAAGAAAAGTTGTACAAATAGAGACACTCAAAACACTAATGAAAGCAAAATGGGATCCTAAAAAAAATCCAAGTAACTCACCAAATGACAGAAAAAAAAAAAAAAGCATAAATTAAACATTAACTTATTTCAAAGTAATCCACTGATTAAGGGAGAAGTCATGATGAAAATTAGAAAAACTTTTGTTTTAAATAACATTGAAAATGTAACATAGCACAACTCATGAGAAGCATTAAAGTCATGCTTAGAGGTAAGTAAATAGCATTAAATGCATATACTGCAAAAGAAGAAATGCTAAAAATCAACTAGCTAGATCTATCCCCATAAATTAGTATGCATAAGCAAACAAACCCAAAGAAAATACCAGTAAGGAAATAATGAAGATGAGAACAGAAATCAATGATATAGTAACCAAAACAAAGAGAAGAACAATAAATCTAAAAGTTTGTTGCTTGAAAATTTTAATTGGCATTAATTATGAAAGATAATTTTATAAAATTGCTATTATACTGGAAAGATTGATCAAGAAAGAAGACAAAGTGCACAAATAATAAATGTCAAGAATGTTAACAATACAGAATGTTTTAGTCTGTGTAGGCTGCTATAAAAAAAATACCATAGACTAGATGACTTATAAACAAGAGAAATTTATTTCTCACTGTTTTGGAGGTTGGCAAGTTCAAGATCAAAGTGCCAACAGATTTGATGTCTGGTGAGAGCCAGCTTCCTGGCTCATAGATGGCCATCTTCTCACTGTGTTCTCTCATGGCAGAAGGGGTTCTCTGTGGTCTGTTTCATAAGAGCACACTCCTGCCCTCATGACCACCACCCCTCCAAATACTATCACATTGGGGAATAGGTTTCAACATATGAATTTTTGGGGAGACACAAAAGTCTATAGCACATATCCTATGTACAAATTTTTTAAAATAGGGAATTATTGCTCAATGTGTATAAAGTTTCAGTTATGCAAGATGAATAAGTTCTAAAGATCTGCTGTACAACATAGTACATTTAGGTATCAATAGAGTACTATACTCTTTAAAATATGTTGAAGATAGTTCTCATGTTAAGTGTTCTTACTATACACACACACACATAAAATACACACACAAAAGAACACAAGGAGTTTTTAGCGGTGATGGATATGTTTAGTATCTTGATTGTAGTGATGTTAACATGGGTATATGCATATGTTCAAACTCATCTAAATGTATGCATTAAATGTGTCCATGTGCAATTTTTTGTATATCAAATATACCTCAATAAATCTGAGAAAGAAAAGAGAAAGCACATTAGCCCTCGAACACTCATAAAAAAAGATAAAATAACTTTATGTTAATAAATTTAAAAATTAGAAGATACAGCCAAATTCATAGAAAGACACCAACTACCACACTCTCCCAAAAGGAAACTCTGAGTAATCATAAAATTATTAAATATAAAATTATTAAATTGAATCTGTAATTCAAAATATTCCCAGAAAGTCATCTTCATGTCAATGTTGCTGACTTCTATCAGATATTTAAGTAAGATTTTACATCTGTGTTACATAAAATTCATCCAGAGAAAAGAGAAAGTGTGAATTATTCTTAATTCAGTTTATGAGACTATCATATTCTTTGTGAAAAACTGACAAGATTTTACATTAACAATATAAGCTAATAAGCTCGGTCCTGGGGAGTGACCCTGAACCCAGATGGCGGAATAGAAGGACGTGCTCTCACTCCCTCTTGCAAACCACCGGAATCACAACTAGCTGCTGCACAATCGCTGACAGGAAGACACTGGAACTCACCAAAAAAGATACCCCACATCCGAAGACAAAGGAGAAGCCACAATGACACGGTAAGAGGGGCGCAATCACAGTAAAATCAAATCCCATAACTGCTGGGTGGGTGACTCACAGACGGGAGAACACATACCACAGAAGTCCACCCACTGGAGTGAAGGTTCTGAGCCCCACGTCAGGCTTCCCAGCCTGGGGGTCCGGCAACAGGAAGAGGAATTCCTAGAGAATCAGATTTTGAAGGCTAGTGGGATTTGATTGCGGGGCTTCAACAGGACTGGGGGAAACAGAGACTGCACTCTTGGAGGACACACACAAAGTAGTGTGTGCATCGGGACCCAGGGGAAGGAACAGTGACCCCAGGGGAGACTGAACCAGACCTACGTGCTAGTGTTGCAGGGTCTCCTGCAGAGGCGGGGGGTGCCTGTGGCTCACGATGGGGACAAGGACACTGGCAGCAGAAGTTCTGGGAAGTACTCCTTGGCGTGAGCCCTCCCAGAGTCCACCATTAGGCCCACCAAAGAGCCCAGGTAGGCTCCAGTGTTGGGTTGCCTCAGGCCAAACAATCAACAGGGAAGGAACCCAGCCCCACCCATCAGCAGTCAAACAGATTAAAGTTTGAGTTCCACCCACCAGAACAACAGTCAGCTCTACCCACCACCAGTCCCTCCCATCAGGAAACTTACACAAGCCTCTTAGATAGCCTCATCCACCAGAGGGCAGACAACAGAAGCAAGAAGAACTACAATCCTGTTCCTGTGGAACAAAAACCACATTCACAGAATGATACACAAGATGAAAAGGCAGAGGGCTATGTACCAGATGAAGGAACAAGAAAAAACCCCAGAAAAGCAACTAAATGAAGTGGAGATAGGCAAACTTCCAGAAAAAGAATTCAGAATAATGATAGTGAAGATGATCCAGGACCTCAGAAAAAGAATGGAGGCAAAGATCGAGAAGATGCAAGAAATGTTTAACAAAGACCTAGAAGAATTAAAGAACAAACAAACAGAGATGAACAATACAATAACTGAAATGAAAACTACACTAGAAGGAATCAATAGCAGAATAACTGAGGCAGAAGAACAGATAAGTGACCCGGAAGACAGAATGCTGGAATTCACTGCTGTGGAACAGAATAAAGAAAAAATAATGAAAAGAAATGCAGAAAGCCTAAGAGACCTCTGAGACAACATTAAACCCAACAACATTCGCATTATAGGGGTCTCAGAAGGAGAAGAGAGAGAGAAAGGACCAGAGAAAATATTTGAAGAGATTATAGTCCAAAACTTCCCTAACATGGGAAAGGAAATAGCCACCCAAGTCCAGGAAGCACAGAGAGTCCCATACAGGATAAACCCAAGGAGAAACACACCGAGACATATAGTAATCAAATTGGCAAAAATTAAAGACAAAGAAAAATTATTGAAAGCAACAAGGGAAAAATGATAAATAACATACAAGGGAACTCCCAAAAGGTTAACAGCTGATTTCTCAGCAGAAACTCTACAAACCAGAAGGGAGTGGCATGATATACTTAAAGTGATGAAAGGGAAGAACCTACAACCAAGATTACTCTACCCGGCAAGGATCTCATTCAGATTCGATGGAGAAATCAAAAGCATTACAGACAAGCAAAGGCTAAGAGAATTCAGCACCACAAAACCAGCTCTAAAACAAATGCTAAAGTAACTTCTCTAACTGGGAAACACAAGAGAAGAAAAGGACCTACAAAAACAATCGCAAAACAATTAAGAAAATGACCATAGGAACATATATATCGATAATTACCTTAAACGTGAATGGATTAAATGCTCCAACCAAAAGAAACAGGCTTGCTGAATGGATACAAAAACAAGACCCATATATAGGCTGTCTACAAGAGACCTACTTCAGACCTAGGGACACATACAGAGTGAAAGTGAGGGGATGGAAAAAGATATTCCATGCAAATGGAAATCAAAAGAAAGCTGGAGTAGCAATACTCATATCAGATAAATTAGACTTTAAAATAAAGAATGTTACAAGAGACAAGGAAGAACACTACGTAATGATCAAGGGATCAATACAAGAAGTAGATATAACAATTATAAATATATATGCACCCAACATAGGGGCACCTCAGTACATAAGGCAACTGCTAACAACTATAAAACAGGAAATCGACAGTAACACAATAATAGTGGGGAACTTTAACACCTCACTTACACCAATGGACAGATCATCCAAAATGAAAATAAATAAGGAAACAGAAGCTTTAAATGACACAATAGACCAGATAGATTTAATTGGTATTTATAGGACATTCCATCCAAAAACAGCAGATTACATGTTCTTCTCAAGTGTGCATGGAACATTCTCCAGGATAGATCACATCCTGGATCACAAATCAAGTCTCAGTAAACTTAAGAAAATTGAAATCATATCAAGCATCTTTTCTGACCACAATGCTTTGAGATTAAAATGAATTACAGGGAGAAAAATGTAAGAAACACAAACACATGGAGGCTAAACAATACGTTACTAAGTAAACCAGAGATCACTGAAGAAATCAAAGAGGAAATCAAAAAATACCTAGAGACAAATGACAATGAAAACACAACGATCCAAACCTATGTGATGCAGCAAAAGCAGTTCTAAGAGGGAAGTTTAAAGCTATACAAGCCTACCTCAAGAAACAGGAAAAAGCTCAATAAACAATCGAACCTTACACCTAAAGGATCTAGAGAAAGAAGAACAAACAAAACCCAAAGTTAGCAGAAGGAAAGAAATCATAAAGATCAGAGCAGAAATAAATGAAATAGAAACAAAGAAAGCAATAGCAAATATCAATAAAACTAAAAGCTGGTTCTTTTAGAAGATAAACAAAATTGATAAACCATTATCCAGACTCATCAAGAAAAAGAGGGAGAGGACTAAATCAATAAAATTAGAAATGAAAAAGGAGAAATTACAACAGACACCGCAGAAATACAAAGCATCTTAAGAGACTACTACAAGCAACTCTATGCCAATAAAATGGACAACCTGGAAGAAATGGGCAATTTCTTAGAAACGTATAACCTTCCAAGACTGAACCAGGAAGAAACAGAAAATATGAACAGAACAATCACAAGTAATAAAATTGAAACTGTGATTAAAAATCTTCCAACAAACAAAAGTCCAGGACCAGATGGCTTCACAGGTGAATTCTATAAAACATTTAGAGTAGAGCTAACACCCATCCTTCTTACATTCTTCCAAAAAATTTCAGAGGAAGGAACACTCCCAAACTCATTCCATGAGGTCACTGTCACCCTGATACCAAAACCAGACAAAGATACTACAAAAAAAGAAAATTACAGACCAATATCACTGATGAATATAGATGCAAAAATCCTCAACAAAATACTAGCAAACAGAATCCAACAACACATTAAAAGGATCATACACCATGGCCAAGTGGGATTTATCCCAGGGATGCAAGGATTCTTCAATATACATAAATCAATCAATGTGATACACCATATTAACAAATTGAAGAAGAAAAATCATATGATCATCTCAATAGATGGAGAAAAAGCTTTTGACAAAATTCAACACCCATTTATGATAAAAACTCTCCAGAAACTGGGCATACAGGGAACCTACCTCAACATAATAAAGGCCATATACGGCAAACCCATAGCAAACATCATTCTCAGTGGTGAAAAACTGAAAGCATTACTTCTAAGATCAGGAACAAGAGAAGGATGTCCACTCTCACCACTGTTATTCAACTTAGTTTTGGAAGTCCTAGCCACAGCAATCAGAGAAGAAAAAGAAATAAAAGGAATACGAATTGGAAAAGAAGAAGTAAAACTGTCACTGTTTGCAGATGACATGATACTATACATAGAGAATCCTAAAGATGCCACCAGAAAACTACTAGAGCTAATCAATGAATTTGGTAAAGTTGCAGGATACAAAATTAATGCACAGAAATCTCTTGCATTCCTATACACTAATGATGAAAAATCTGAAAGTGAAATTAAGGAAACACTCCCATTTACCATTGCAACAAAAAGAATAAAATACCTAGGAATAAACCTACCTAGGAAGACAAAAGACCTGTATGCAGAAAACTATAAGACCCTGATGAAAGAAATTAAAGATGATACCAACAGATGGAGAGATATACCATGTTCTTGGACTGGAAGAATCAATATTGTGAAAAAGACTATACTACCCAAAGCAATCTACAGATTCATTGCAATCCCTATCAAATTACCAATGGCATTTTTTACAGAACTAGAACAAAAAATCTCAAAATTTGTATGGAGACCCAAAAGACCCCGAATAGCCAAAGCAGTCTTGAGGGAAAAAAACGGAGCTGGAGGAATCAGAGTCCCTGACTTTAGACTATACTACAAAGCTACAGTAATCAAGAGAATATGGTACTGGCACAAAAACAGAAACATAGATCAATGGAACAAGATAGAAAGCTCAGAGATAAACCCTCACACCTATGCTCAACTAATCTATGACAAAGGAGGCATGGATATACAATGGAGAAAAGACAGTCTCTTCAACAAGTGGTGCTGGGAAAACTGGACAGCTACATGTAAAAGAATGAAATTATAACACTCCCTAACACCTTACACAAAAATAAACTCAAAATGAATTAGAGACCTAAATGTAAGACCAGACACTATAAAACTCTTAGAGGAAAACATAGGAAGAACACTCTTTGACATAAATCACAGCAAGATATTTTTTGATCCACCTCCTAGAGTAATGGAAATAAAAAGAAAAATAAACAAATGGGACCTAATGAAACTTCAGAGCTTTTGCACAACAAAGGAAACCATAAACAAGACAAAAAGACAACCATCAGGATGGGAGAAAATATTTGCAAATGAATCAATGGACAAAGGATTAATGTCCAAAATATATAAACAGCTCATGCAGCTCAATATGCAAAAAACAAACAACCCAATCCAAAAATGGGCAGACGACCTAAATAGACATTTCTCCAAAGAAGACATACAGATGGCCAAGAAGCACATGGAAACCTGCTTAACATCACTAATTATTAGAGAAATGCAAATCAAAACTACAATGAGGTATCACCTCACACCAGTTAGAATGGGCATCATCAGAAAATCTACAAACAACAAATGCTGGAGAGGGTGTGGAGAAAAGGGAACCCTCTTGCACTGTTGGTAGGAATATAAATTGATACAGCCACTATGGAGAACAGTATGGAGGTTCCTTAAAAAACTAAAAATAGAATTACCATATGCTCCAGCACTCCCACTACTGGGCATATACCCAGAGAAAACCGTAATTCAAAAAGACACACGCACCCCAATGTTCATTGCAGCAGTATTTACAATAGCCAGGTCATGGAAGCAACCTAAATGCCCATCGACAGACGAATGGATAAAGAAGATGTGTTACATATATAGAATGGAATATTACTCAGCCATAAAAAGGAATGAAATTGGGTCATTTGTTGAGACGTGGATGGATCTAGAGACTGTCATACAGAGTGAAGTAAGTCAGAAAGAGAAAAACAAATATCGTATATTAACGCATATATGTGGAACCTAGAAAAATGGTACAGATGAACCGGTTTGCAGGGCAGAAATAGAGACACAGATGTAGAGAACAAACGTATGGACACCAAGGGGGGAATTCCCCGGGGGTTGGTGGTGGTGGTGTGATGAATTGGGCAATTGGGATTGACATGTATACAGTGATGTGTATAAAATTGGTGACTAATAACCTGCTGTATAAAAAAATTAATAAAATAAAATTTAAAAATTAAAAAAATACATAAAATAAAATCTTGGACCAAAGAAAAAAAAATGAGCTCGGTCCTTTGTGACCACCTAGAGGGTTGGGATAGGGAGGGTGGGAGGGAGAAGCAAGAGGGAGGAGATATGGGGATACATGTATATGTATAGCTGATTGACTTTGTTATACAGCAGAAACTAACACACCATTGTAAAGCAGTTATAGTCCAATAAAGATGTTAAAAATATATATAAGCTAATAAACTAATAAAAACATTTAAAAATCTTAAAGAAATAATTAGCTTATCTAGTCAGTAAATTCATTAAATGGATAAAGCTTGATGGTTAATTTGTGTTCCAAAAATAGTATGACATTTGAAAATTAATAAAATTGACAACATTGACAGAATAGAAGGAAGAGTTTGAGCATTACAATAGATGTAAAAAATGTATTTGATAGAATTAAATGTTTATTCTCGATAAAGATTTGTTTATTTAGCAGTGTCTACAGGATTAATGCATAGCAAAAAAAATAATCTTTAAAGATGAAGTGTGAAAGTCTTTCTTCTAAAATCAGTGACAAGAAAAAAAAAAAGGTTTATCTCTTTTTTTTTTCAATTTTGTATTGGAGATTCTAGCAAGTGCAATAAGGCAAGAAAATCCAATAATAAGAAATTCTGATTTTATTGTTTAGGGATATGCCTTGGATATTGATATTTATAAGGGCTCCTCCAGATGATTCTACTGTATATCCATGATCTAGAGTCCCCGTATTATAATCTGCCATTCCTGGGATTTGCAGGAGCAGTTGGAAAGTGACTGACTGGGGTCTTTGTTTTCCTTAACCTATCCTGTAGGGTGTCTGCCACTACTTCTTTGATTTTACTACTAAGGACATCCACCCTAATATTCTAATCAACATAGCTTTGACAAAGGCTGGAGAAAAGCAGAATTCATACCAACATGCCAGTTCACATGTCTTAGTCTCCCTGAGAGTTATACACAATTTTCTCTTTATCTTCATATTTTCCTTCCCTTGTCCTTGAGACTGATGATGTTGAAGAAGTAAGCACCGTCAGTCACTACTAATTCCATCATCTTGGAAGGAACCTGAATGTCTAATTCCAGCCTAAGGTATAGGAATTATAAATTGTCATAGAGATGGCCCAATATTCCATCATCACCATAGACAATCACTAATGTATCTTTTCTTTCTGTGGAATTTCCCTATTTTTAATTTTTACTTTCTCATCTTTTCCTCCACCCATGTATCTTTCTATGTGCTGTATTTTGTAGTAAAGGAATGTGAAGGCATCTGATTTCGTCAGAAAAATAGGTATTTAAGATTAGAAGTTTCTATATTAGCAAATATTTCTTCAAAAAATGGATGTTAATTGGTTGAAAAACTACAGATAAAAGGCTTCCTTTATCACTTTTATTCTAGAAAATTTAATTGAACTATATATATGGAATTTCAAAATTAAATTAAAATACATAGTTATTTCAATTCTAGTGATATATATGTCATTCTCCACAAATGTGTTAAATTACAATTAGTAAATAAAATATTGCAAGTGACATATGCAGCATTTACCAAATTAAGTAAACCAGAGACAATAATTTTCAATCCAAGTGGATTATTATGGATCAAAATTATTGACCTTTAAAGATTAAAAGGTCCAATTAAAGATAATTGAGCTTGTAATGGCCTAAAATTTGAGAGGAAAACTAATTAAAATAAGAAATATTAGCATTAAGATGCTTTTGTAGAAGATTGATTTGTTCTAGTTATTTTGACTCTGTTTATTTTAACCTTGCTTGAGATGATTTAAAAAGAGCAGTTATCTTCAAGCTGTTTGATAATAACAGATTTTTAAGTGTTTAAACCTTCAGAGAAAAAGTACCAGATGATTAAATGTCATAATAAATTTATTGGAAATGAAAGAATTTTAGTTCCATAGCTAAAAAAAAAATCATTTAAGGTGATTCAAATAATTGTTATGCTTTCATTCTGGATTAGCTAAGAATAACCTTTGCAGTTTTAAAATGGACATTCACAATAAATCTTATAGAAGCTCATTTTCTCTGTCCTTCACTGGAAGGAAGAGGCCATCAGAGGGCATCTTTGCTAAAGAATAAGGGCTCGCCCTTACATGGCACCTCTTGGACCCTATTGTTTTTGAATTGTTAGAGTTTCAGAGGCTTGGTTAATATTGGAAGGTAATTTTCCTATCTAGAAATGGTACATTAAAAAAGTAGTAAGTTAACTGTTCTATGAAGCAACTAAATTGGTTGAATCTTAGAAATCTCTGATTTCATTACACATGCTACTAAGTGTACCCTGCTAGGTAATCATCTCCTGCCTGGAGTAAGACTCATGAAGGGTCACATGGAGTTCTGGAGAAGATTTCCTCTCTGTTCATTGGGTCTCCAAGTTGATGTAAACAGATATCATTAATACTCTTTAGGTGTTGAGAGAAGCTTGTGCCATGGTACTCAGAGTTTAAATAAGGACTAATTAGTTAAATTTGTTTTAAAGAATGCTTTTCACTTATCTATCTGCAAATGAGTGGATTACAGAGTAAAAGGAAAGAGCTTAATCAAGATACAAGTGTAATTATTACAATTCATTGTCAGTTAATGACTTAACAAATAATTGTTGACTTAATATAAGCCAGACCCAGGGCTACATGCCTATTTCTTATGAAATGTCCTATGTGCCATAAAGTTTGGAGTTTCAAAAATATGTTAGTAATATATATTAACAAGAAAAAGAAGCCAACAAAAATGCTTAAGCTTAGATGCATGAAATCATCTGTATTTGTATCAAACATTGTTATTAATTTTAATATTTTATATTTTTATATATTTTTAAAATTTTATTTATTTTTTATTGACGTATAGTTGATTTACAATGCTGTGCCAATCTCTGCTGTACAGCAAAGTGACTCAGTTATCCACATATATTCTTTTTTTATATTCTTTTCCACTATGGTTTATCACAGGATATTGAACATAGTTCCCTGTGCTATACAGTAGGACCTAGTTGTTTATCCATTCTAAATGTAATAGTTTGCATCTACCAACCCCAAATGCCCACTCCATCCCTCTCCCTTCCCTCTCCCCCTCGGCAACCACAAGTCTGTTCTCTATGTCTGTGAGTCTGTTTCTGTTTTGTAGATAGGTTCATTTGTGCCATATTTTAGATTCCACGTATAAGTGATATCATATGGTATTTGTCTTTCTCTTTCTGACTTACTTCACTTAGTATGATAATCTCTATTCGCATCCATGTTGTTGCAAATGGCAGTATTTCATTCTTTTTTATGGCTGAGTAGTATTCCTTTGTATATATGTACCACATCTTCTCTATCCATTCATCCATTTTTAAATTTATTTTAGGTACCTGGATGGCTTTGTACTGCTTTCCTTATAATTGAGTTAGCAATATTTCTTGTGGGAAATTTATTAAGTTCAAGTGTACCTGGAATGATGTCATGTATAGGCCAGCAAAAAGGATTACATAACTCATTTGATTCAATCGCAAGCCTGATAGTGGAACTAAATCCCATCTACTAAGCATTTAATCAGCAGTCAGCATATCCTTAGTATTGACGCATTGTTTCTAGGCACACTATGTAACACCTTGGTCCCTAGTGTCCTGCTAAGGTACCATCAGAACCTACACTGTCACTGGTTTTGACACAGAGGTAGATTCGAATCAGAGGTCAGAGGCACCAGGGAACAAAACTCCTGGACCGTTTCTCTACACTCTACCTCTGTCTTCCACATCTCTTCTCTCTTCCCCAGGGCATTGGATATTCATTTTATAGCTCTCTATTCCCCTTAGAACATGTAAATTTTGGAAAACAAATATCAGTAATACATAGCTCTTTTTCTCTCTATTCTGTTACATTCTTCCACCATTTAAAATAAAATTAAAGAAAACCAAAATAATGAAGTCTTTCTCTGATTCACTGACTGTGTCCCCAAGAAAGAAATATTACTAAATTAGTAAAATATTAAATAATTTAACCCCTGAGGAGGTTCTAAATGACCTAGAGAACTATATGTGATGGGGATCTCATGGGCCATTTTTAAATTTCTCTGTGTTGGTCAGCTGTGAGAGAAATCCCTCTATTCCAGAAAGCTTATTCTCTCTAAGCTGGCTTATTACCTCTATCAACAACTGACTTAAAAGGCAAAGAATAGGACTATCAGCACAGTTGCCCTTTCAACATTACATGTGACTTTTTTTTTTTTTTAAAAGAGCACCACCTTCTATCTATCTATCTATCTATCTATTTATTTATTTATTTATTTATGGCTGTGTTGGGTTTTCATTTCTGTGCGAGGGCTTTCTCTAGTTGCAGCAAGTGAGGGCCACTCTTCATCGCGGTGCGCGGGCCTCTCACTATCGCGGCCTCTCTTGTTGCGGAGCACAGGCTCCAGACGCGCAGGCTCAGTAGTTGTGGCTCACGGGCCCAGTTGCTCCGCGGCATGTGGGATCCTCCCAGACCAGGGCTCGAACCCGTGTCCCCTGCATTAGCAGGCAGATTCTCAACCACTGCGCCACCAGGGAAGCCCATACATGAGACTTTTATTTTAAGAATGAATCCTGATTTTTAACTGATATGTTCTATTTGTTCAGGTCTGTTAACTTGAGACTATTATAATTTTCGTGGTCACTATAAAATGACCTCCTAAAAATGAGACAAATTTCATGAATTCATGCAGTATATGGAAGCAAAATTGTCACAACTGTAGTTGTTCACAGTGAAAAGAAATAATCCAGAGTGGCAAAATAATACATTCTTCCTTTTATGGGAACTGTATAAACAAATTACTACAGCTTTCAAGATTTCAAATACCTATGTGTAGTATATATGAAAATGTACATATTTGTGTGTTTTTACAATGATGTAAAATTTGGGGAGAACTTGATAATGCTATAACTCTAATGGATAAAAAATATTAAGTGAAAATTCTTAACTTCTAATATATGTTTCCACTTAAGTATTTTGTTCTCTTTTCTTTTTTATTTTAAAAGTTATTTTAAATTCTGCCCCCTGTGTATTTGACTTCCCCATGAATGGATAATGCTGAGAGAATATTCTAACTGGTGTAATTAGCGTCCAGCGCCCAATGTACTGCAATAAAACGCTTCTTTCACTTAGTCCCCTGGGTCACACATTGTCCCCTTGAGTGCATGGAATAAAAATTCAACACTTTAATCTCTTTATTAAAAGATTCCCTGGGGTTAGAGAAGCGTACTAAAAATTACTTTATTAAAGATGTTTTTAGTCTGCCTAATGTGTTTTGCCAATCTAAAATGCAAAGAAAAAATTTTAAAAACACTTTGTACATTGTTGGATGTATTAAAAGAACAATAAAATGTAATTCAATTAATATTTATTGAGCAGTTGCTCAATTATACACAAGAGATTCTTTCAGGCACTGTATAGACTTTTAAAACAATATTTTGTTTCTCATCTTGAAAACCTTGTAATCTAATAGTGAAAGAAGACAAATATATGCTTACAGGAATATAGGCATGCTACAATCTAGGTAATATCAAAAAGCCATGGAGACACAGAAAAATAAGATATTTTCCCACAGGGTGCACAAGAAAGCCTTTCTGCTTTAAAATGTGTTCTTTTCATGCAGTTGATGTTTTCTTTGCTTTTCTAACTTCTAGGAGTTATTTGTAACTCACAGAAACTTTATAAGAAATCATTATTATGTTGTTAAAATATATAAAAGATAATAGAGCTCTCTACTTTCTTAGAAAATTAACACTGCATGTTCTTGGAGGGTTTACAGATATGTGTGATCAGGTCAGCCTATAGTAGCAGAATTGTGTGTGCCATGCCACATGTCATAGCAATGCTATGAAAGTGGGAAGGAAGATACAAGGATTGAATATTATATACACATGCACATTAGTGTTTATGAATGTATGTTGTATAATTCTGAAACATATAATTTCCAAGATGGTAAAATCTTAATGTCTTCCACTTATTTTGCTAGCCTTAAATGTGCTATTATTATACATGCAAAATACTTCCAAAATTATGTGTGGGTATGCATGTGTGTGAATAAATCATGGAATCTTCTACAGCATCACCAGATACAAACTATATATAACATTTTTTGAAAAAGGAATGGATATTTTAACTTTGACTATTATTAAGACCTACTATTTTTAAGTACAAAACATTCAACTTCTTGATACACTTCTAATTTCAATGTATAATTAATACTTTTTAGAGAATAACTTTCAAATTTTACTTAATTCTGGAGCATTTTGAAATAAATAGATTTAAATTCACACTATGTATAAGTTAGTCATGTATGATTATGTATAAGTTAAACAGTCAGAAAAAGAAGCACAATTCTCAGAGAGGTGGACATAGACTCAGGAAAATTTCCAGATATGGAAGAATATTCTGTGAATCAGTATACAAATGATGATATAGAAACTCTATTTGAATACATAAATAGAAAAAAAATAAATTACTAATGTAGGATATACAGCTTCAAATACTTATAACAGTGCTAATTTATAATGGTGTTCAGCACTTCATAAGATGTTATTGCCATCATTTGTCTTCACTAAAACTTCTTGATTTATGGTATTTGGGGTAATTATACCAGTACCATATAACACCAGTATAAAATGTAAATCAGTGACACAATAAGTTTTGCCTTTTAGAAAATGATTTGACACATAATTATTCCAAAAATGTAGGTCTATAAAAAGGAGATATTTTTATAGTCACTGACTCACACAATCTCAGTACTGGGAAAAAAATGAAGCATTTATGTTAGACCAAACACTGTCAAAGTGTGTATCACATCATGGCTAATGAACTGATCAGCTTATTCTTATGTAACCTTATTCACTGTCCTCCCTCCCGGTTTCCCTTTCACTGCCTATTCTATCTTGGGCAGCTTTGACAAGATGTTTTGTCATCTTTTCGTTGAATGAATACTGGTCTCCCTGTAATTTCCATGCATGGGTCTTTATTATTACTTTGTTTTGTTTGCTAATAATTCTAAAATCAACATGGCAAAAATATAATTCATTTCCTATTTAATACCTCTTTGTGAACACCTTGTTGAGTTTTCTGTATGCTAAATTTATCTTCAGTTTCTTATACTTTCTTATCAGAAGTCTGGGGCAAAACAGTATTTTTACTCTAGGATCATGGAAAGAAATATCTTAGGAAGTTGCTTTAATAAAATGCAAAAGGATGATTGTATCATTATTTTAGAAAATCAACAAATAAAACTGTAAATTATTAATCAACATGTGAAATACCTTTGTGTTTATAATTTTAATGCATATAAGATAACAGATACACAGGAATAAATTGTTGCTCTGATGGAAAGGAGAAATGCCACCAGTACCCATCGTGGTATCATAGACATAATCTATGCAGCGATTTGTGTCAGCATATCTAAAATATGCAAAGAACTCATACATCTCAGCATCAAAAAAACCATCTGATTAAAAATGAGCAGAGAACTTGAATATATATTTTTCTGAAGAAGACATACAGATGGTCAACAAACATGTGAAAATATGCTCAATATCACTAATTATGAAGGAAATGTAAATCAAAGCCACAATGAGATATCACCTCACACCTGTCAGAATGGCTATTATCAAAAAGACTACACATAACAAGTGTTGGAGAGGTTATGGAGAAAAGGAACCCTAGTACACTGTTGATGGAAATGTGAAATATACTGCAGCCAATATGGAAAACAGTATGGCGGGTCCTCAAAAAATTAAAAATAGAACTACCGTACGATACAGCAGTTCCACTTCTAGATATCTATCTGAAGAAAACAAAAACACTGATTTGAAGACAGATATGCACTCCTATGTTTATCGCAGCATTATTTACAGTAGCCAAGATATGTAATCAACCTATGGGTTCATCACTAGGTGAATGGATAAAGAAAATGTGATATATCATACATATATATATATATATAATGGGATATTAGGTATATTACTTGGCCATAAAAAATCATGAAATTTTGCCACTTACAACAACATGAATGGACCTAGAGGATATTGTGTTAAGCAAAGTAAGTCGGTCAGAGAAAGACAAATACTGTCTGATATCACTTACATGTGGAATCTAAAGAGCAAAACAAATGATCAAATGATCAACCAAAATGGAAACAGACTCAAACATACAGAGAGCAAACTGGTGGTTGCCAGAGGAGAGGAGTGTGGGGGAATGGGATTAAGAGGTACAAACTTCCAGTCATAAAATAAATACATCATGGAGATGTAATATACAGCACAGGGAATATAGTCAACAATATTGTAATAACTTTGTACAGTGACACGTGGTTGCTAGACTTATTGTGATCATTTCATAATGTGTATAAATGTCTAATCACTATGTTGTACACCTGATACTAATATAGTATTATAAGTCAACTATAGTTCAGTTATAAAATAAAATTTGAAGTTTTAATCTTGAGAAAATTTTAAAAATAAAATAACAAAGCCACCTTTAAATTTTCTGATACATAATTTGTGTTAGGCTTAAATAATTAAAATTAGGAGAAACAGTGTGATATTCTAGAAAGTCTATTTAAAGTGAAAACTAGGTCTGGCTCTTCTTCACACTGTGGATTTGTAAATGTTTAATTATGTATAAAACATTATAGAGGTGAGATGCTGGCACAGTGCCTGATCCATGATTAGTGTTCAATGAGAAGAAGCTGTCAGGCAGATTGAAGCCTTTGGCAGAATTCTGGCCACCTTGTTGATAGCTGTTCAATCTTAACTATTATTCTTCCCCCAAGAGTTTCAATCAACATCCTGATGTGGGTATGTGGCCCTATATCATTTTTTATTAATTGAGACAGAAGAAGATTGATGACAGCGATCACTAACCTGCTCATTTTTCATCTGATTCTAAGTATAATGTATAGTAAATATAGAATTTTTTTTGAATAATTGATTTAACATATAATTTACATTTTGAGAGAAGGAAGTGTCCCTGATATATTTAGATGATTAAATTACTTGCCTTTATTTGCTGATACAATACTAATTGATAATACAAGGATTTTCTCAACTAGTGTGCAAAGAATAGGTGAAAAAATTGTTATTCAATAAAATACATTTCATATGAGAGAACTTTTTGAATTCCATATTTTAACAATGAATGTGCCTTGCTCACTTGTGATTTCCTGTTGGTATCACAGTGTTATCTCAAAGATAGAAAGTCATGAAACTTCATGTTTCTATTTGTCCTACAGAGCTACCCCTTTTTAGGATACAAAGATGGAGCAACTGCTGTGACCTAAATTAATTCTGAGCTATAAAAGTCAACAGGTCTCCTTAAACAGCAAATTTTTCTTCTTGTCAGTCCACAAAACCGTGAAAGATTGCAGTTAAACATCGTTCTCGGTCATCTTAAGAGAAGTCATAGTGTCTTGCATTATATATCATTCTAGTCAATTGATTGCAGTCATATCTGTCACTACAAAGCTCACCCTTGCAAAAGAAAAATGTAGGTCAATCCTGCTTGTATTATATATACATAGTTGGTTTCTTTAAATGTATATTGCATATCTAGAAGTAAAGAGACACCAGTCCTGTGAAACATTCAGTGACAAACGTGCCTCAGTTTCTCAATGTATCTCTTTGATATGGGAGATCACTTATGAGGATGAGCACAGATTAGACCATTTGCAGGCAAATTGGCAGTACTGTTTGTCTCTTTAACACAATTCCAAGGAAAATATAAAATGTCAATACTGAATCTCTTAAGCCTGTGATTCTTGACAAATATGCTTATTTTCCTTTTATAGATTAACATCAACAGATGGCTCACAATAGTCCAGTGAGACAAGTGTGTGTTTTCCTTCTGATGTTATGATTGTATTTCTATTATATGATTATATTTTTTTCAAGAGAATAAGCACCAAATACAATCAGACATAAAGCATAAGTTATGCTTTATGCAAACCCATAATAAAGTTATAAACCCATAATAAAGAAAATGTATGATTGGTCTCACTAAAAAATCTGATTCCTTTTTTAGTCTATTTTCAGCATTATGGGAATAAAAGTGATAAATGTACTTTCTCATGTGCTCCTAGAGCTTAGAAAATAACTATAAACACCTAATTACTTTATAAACAATCTTTCTATTCCAAATGTTTACTGTCTACAAATTTAAATTTTCATAAAACTTGATTATGCTATTTTGAATATATATATATGAATTTGCACCTTGACAGAATTTTTATAGATCATTTTCAACTGCACGAGGTCAGATTCTATGTCTATTTTAATCCCTGCTCTGCACTGGTTACCTAACACGGTCTCTTCCATGTATTTAACCAAGATACCTATTTTTGAATGTGTGTTTTTAATACTTTCCTAAGAAAAAATATATTTTAGCTTACTCAATAATTTAGATTCTGAAAAATGCAGATTGCTTTGGTCACAGAAAGTAGAGCACGCTGCATTTTCTCATCAAAGCAGGTGTGTGTGCTCACATATAATAACATTTCTAAATAGCCATTAAGATTTCAGTGTGGTTAAAAAAGTGAAAAAAAACACAGTGGTATTATTTTTCTTAACGCATATTCAGTGAGTGGTCTAGAAAAATATTTATGTTTCAAAGCGTATAGATGGAGGACCTCTGGGCTGCTGATAATATTCTATTCTTGACGTAGGCTATGTTCATTTCATGATATTTCATTGAGGTGTGCATTGAAGATTTGTGCACATTTCTGTTTGTTTGTTATACTTTAATAAGTTGCTTAAAAATTGAAAACTGGGAAGATGGAATCTTATTTGTGGGATCAAACTATGAAAAAACCCTCATGTTTTAGGAAATTGAATCTGCTTGTTTACTTTCTCATTTTTACTCATCTCCTAAGTATTTTGAGTTTAGCTGATCTATTTCCACCAAAACTCTATTCTCAGTTGAATCCCTGATTTCATAATTTGCATAACTATTGAAGGACAGTGATTGCTCTTCTTTATAGGGGCCTATGCAGACTTCCCAGGGATTTAAATAAACTATAATACTTTCCTCAATACTTTGAGACCTGTGATGACTTTCTAGTTTCTTCCTCTTGTCAAGGTCAGAGCTGCATCTCTACCCCAGATTGTTCTCTTCCAGCGTTAACAAAAGGAATACCACAACAGGCACCAAAAAAGAAACACAAGGAAAATTTTCAAGGTGATAAATGTGTCTGTTACATTGATATTGTGGTGATGGTTTCACCGGTGTTTGCATATGTCCTCTCCTAACCCTTCCGCCTCTCCTTTCCCTGGCCCCTGGTCTATAAATTGCAGGAGGCTTTTGCTTGGAGATTCTGTTGGCAGTGAGACAGTCCATGTTACCTGTGCTGTTTCACCTGATCCTCTCCTGAGAGGAACATTGCAAAAACCTTGTAGGAGCCAAAATTCCCTTTACTGCATAGTCCATTTCTTATACTAGTGCAGTTAGTGAATAAAAGATTGATAGTTACTTTCAGTTTGGCTCATTGTTTTAATTGACCAGCTTAACATCTGGATGCTCAGCTCTTTTGACGAATAACTATTTAAAGTGATAATAGTAACAATGTATTGAGTGACTATAGCATATGGATAAGTGAAACAAATGAAAGGATATCCCAACAGACAAGAAGGAGGAATTGGGAATTCTCTGTTACAAGTGACCTGCACTACATGTGGACCAGTATACTGATATTCGAAGGTGGGTTTAGACTGATTTAAAAGTATACTGTAAACTCTAGGGCAACCACTAATTTTTTTAAAGAAGTATCATTGACACCTAAGAGAAGAGACAAAATGAAATTATATAATGTTCAATAAAAACAAGAGGAGGCTAGAAAAGAGGAGAAAAAAATGCAAGAAGTAGAAAACTGTTACAAATATGGTAGATATTTATCAAACTATATTGCTAACCACTTTAAATGTGGATGATCCTAGTGCACCAAAATATAAGACAGATTGTCAAAGTGGGAGGAAAAAGACAACACCCAATTATATGCAGTCTACAAAATTTTTAAATATGAAGACCCAGACGGACTCAAAGTGAAGGGATGGAGAAAGAAATGTCTTGTTTACACAAAAGAAAGGAAAGATTGAGTAGCAATATTAATTTCAGATAAAGCAGTCCTCAGAACAGTGAAAATTATCAGAGGTAATAAGGGGCATTACATGATGATAACATGAACCTAATATAATTAATATCAATAGAAAAAAATGAACGTCAAAATAATTCAAAATAAATGAGGAAAAATATAGAACTGAAAGGAGAAATAGACAAATCCACTATTACAGTTTGAGAGTTTCATATCCCTGCCCTGTGTCAGCTATAAATCAAACAGGCAGAAAATCAGTAAGGATATAGTTGACAATATCAATCAACTTAATTTAATTGGCATTTATAGATTACTCCATCTAACACCAGCCAAATACACATTTTTTTTTCAAGTTCACATGGAACACTTACCAAGTATAATGGGTGGAGACTTTGGGGATATTGGGAAATAAATGCATTTTGCATGTGGAACTGACATGAATTTTTGGAAGCCAGAGGGCGCACTGTGGTAGGCAGAATAATGAGTCCTGTAAGAGGTCTATAACCTAATGCCTGCAACCTGTGGATATGTTACCTTACATTGCAAAAGATACTTTGTAGGTGTGGTTAAATTAAGGATCTTGAGATGGAAAGAGTTACCCGGGTTACCCGAAGACACAAAATACTGAAATTCATGCAAGGAGACGTACATAACCTGAATAGTCTTATATTTCTTTTTAAAAATGAATGGATAATTAATAACCTGCCACAAAAAAGTTCGAAGGGTGAGAAACCAAACACTTATCCTCTAAGATAGGGAATAAAACAAGAATATCCTCTCTCTCTACAACTATTGAGTAACATACAAGAAGTCCTAGTTATTTCAATTAAGTAAGAAAAGAAAATGTGTACACTTTTGGAAGGAAGAAATAAAATTGTCTTTGTTCATAGATGATAAGACTGCTTATGTAGAACATCACAAAGAATTTTTAAAAATTAGAACAAATGAGCGTGAATGGAAAGGTTGCAGGATACAAGGTGTTTTAGCTGTCATAGCAAAATATCAAATGCTAGGTGGCTTAAAACAACAGAAATTTATTGGTTCATAATTCTGGAGGTGTCAGTAGGACCAAGCTCTTTTTGATCGCTCTAGGGGAGAATCCGTCCTTGCCTCTTCTAGCTTCTGGTTCTTGTGGACAATCCTTGGTCTTCCCTGGCTTGTAGTTGCCTCATTTCAGTTATATTACTGTCTTCTCCTTGTGTGTGTTCACATCATCTTCACACGTGTGACTGCTTCCTTGACCAGAATTTCTCCTTTTTATAAGGACATCAATCACATAGGATTAGGGCTCACCCTAGTGATCTCATTTTAATTTAATTACCTCTATAAAGACCCTGTTTCCAAATAAGGTCACATTCTGAGGTACCAGGGAACAAGACATCAATATACATTTTGGGGGGGCGGGCACTAAATTCAACCCATAACACAAGGTTAATATGCAAATTTATCTATATATTAGCAAGGACAAATTGGAATTTGAAATTAAAAATACCACTTACAATAGCATCAAAAATGAATTAAAGATTTAAATATTAGAAAAAGATATAGAGAATCTATAAGCAGAAGCCTAAGTAACTTTGAAATAAGTTGAGTCAGTAAGAAAGACTAAAGGCAAAACAAAACAAACACCACAAAACTGTACATTAACGCTGTACTCTGGTTTATAAAATTGTTTCCTAAGAGAGTACAGGTTAACAATTCTGATTGGTAATACTATTCATGCATATTGGAATTCAAGGGTTGTGTAAATGGAGAGAAGATGGCGAGAGCCCGATTTCTCACTGTTGGAGTGAGAGTTTACAGATAAGCCTGGGGAGGAGGCTGAAATAATCCATGTGGTGATGGAATAGAGTTAAGAGACTTCAGTTTGAGTGTATGATTAGCTTAATATAGCTGTGAATATGTCCTTATAGAAATACATGTTTACATTCATGCATGGGATGGTATATGTACCTATATTTCCTTCCTCTAGCAGCTGAGAGGGCCCAGAAATAATGACACCTCAAGAGCCACCAATACTCCTAGCCCATCTTGGTTTCTAATATGCTATAATAAAGGAACTAGGTCTTCTTCGAAAGATGCCTAAGTCTCTTAGAAAAATGGGGCAGGAGGATGTATCCAAGATGAGTCTGAAGTATCTTATAGTGCCAGAGAATAAGGAAGTGCTTTAAAAAAAAGCTCACAATGATGAGTTGTGGCCGTGGGAGCCAAATGAAAGAACTCTGAATAGCCAAATCTGAAACAATTTAAGTAGTGAAATAAATAAAGCAGTATTTTATTATAACCCAAAGTATACAATAAGTATTTGTTTATACTGACGTAAATTAAAAATAACTGAATAAATAAATAGATATCTATGCCCATGTATATGCTGCTATGGCCTGACTGTTTGTGTCCTCCCCACCTTTGTATGTTGACGTTCTAATGCCCAATATGACGGGGCCTTTGGGAGGTGCTTAGGTCATGAGGTGGAGCCTTCATGAATGAAGTTAGCGCTCCTGTAAAAGAGACCCAGAGAGCTGCTTCATCCCTTCCACCATGTGAGGACCCAGTGAGAAGTTGATAATATGCAACCAGAAGAAGGCCTTCAGCAGAAACAGGCCACATTAGCACCCTGATCTTGGAGATACAGCCTCCAACACTGGGAAAAATAAATTACTGTTTTTAAGCTACCCAGTCTGTGGTATTTTGTTATAGCAGGCCAAATAGACTAGGACAGATTGAAAAATTATTTTTAAAAAATCCACACATTTGCAATTTGTTTTGAGGGGAACTTGCACAGAAATGTGCGGATGAGTGAAATATGTGAATAAATCTGAGTTACCATTTTTAATACAGCCACACTTTTGTTTCCCACTATGACTGGTGTTCAAGATGCCCTTAAATGTCCTTTTATCTGGACTAAACTTCATACAGGCTTCTTCCTGACTCTAGGCCCCTGATCTTTCTTTTCTTAGATACTTTACTTTAGAAAACTTATAAGTGTAAATCCTCTATCTGCACCTTTGTGATGTAAATTTTCTTGGGGAATTCCCTGGTGGTCCAGTGGTTCAGACGTGGTGCTTTCACTGCCATGGTCCAGGTTCGATCCCCGGTGGGGGAACTAAGATCCCGCAAGCCGGGAGGCCAGATAAATCAGTAAATAAATTTTCTTAAGGCTCTTGATAGTTTTACAACCTAGGGTTGTCTTTCTCAAAAACCTGGGAATCATATCTTTGAAATATAATCTAGGAAAAGAATACCCCTTTTCCTGGTCCCTGTAGAAGGGTAGGAGCTTGCCTCAATGGGTACCTTGCTTCAAGTTGTAAAGCCAAGTAACAAACAGAAATAGCCTACCATCTCCCCTTTACCCTGATTCTTGAAAACCTACCTCCTCTTATTTCATCAGAGTTCAGCTCAGACTCAGTTCTGGCCTCTGCCAGCTGTAATAGCCTTAAATAAAGTCTTCCTTGCCTGTTTAATTTTGTCCAGTGTAATTATTTCTTTGGCACTGGGAATATTTTGATTATGGACAAAACAAATGGCATCATATGGCATTGCTGAATGTATATTGGAATAGAAATCAAAAGATCTGAATTCTGTGAAATTTTGCCATTTGCAGCAACTTGGATGGATCTAGAGAATATTATACTTGGTGAAGTAAGTCAGACAGAGAAAGACAAATATAACATGATATCACTTATGTGTGAAATATAAAAAATAATGCTAAGGAATCTATATACAAAACACAAAGAGACTCACAGACATAGAAAACAAACTCATTACCCAAGGGGAAAGGGAGGGGGGAGTGATTAATTAGGAGTATGGGATTAACAGACCCAAATTACTATACATAAAATAGATAAGCAACAAGACTTTACTGTATAGCACAGGGAACGCTATTCAATATTTTGTCATAACCTATAATGGAAAATAAGTTGAAAAATATATATAATTGAATCACTTTGCTGTATACCTGAAATTGACACAATATTGTAAATCAAATATACTTCAGTTTTTTTTTTTTTTAATCTATATTCTAGTTCCAAGTATAAAATTTTATAGTTATTTGGCCTATGGTAAGTGACTTGTACTCTCTGAGTGTCAGATTTTTTGTGTAAAATAGATCATGGGTTAATAAGTTATATTGCCCCCTTATAATTTATTAATGCCTTTTTCCTCCTTGGGAAAAACACTGGATATGTGGTTTGAGCATATCGTGTATATATATTTTTTTCATCCATTACTGTTCTGGGGAGGGCAGGAATTGTTTCTAATTATTTCAATTCTCCTATTATAGAAGGTATAATTAATTTACCATAAGAAGAATTCTTCCTTGCTCTTTGACTATTACATTCATGAGTTAATGTTTAACAGACATTTGTAGGGTGTGTTTGCTTTTTACTAAATGATGATTCTGAATTTGCTTTAACTTGTTTCTGTGCAGGACTGTCCTTAAAGGCAAATTTGGACTAAGATTGTTCAGTCTGTTGCCAAAAGGCTGCCTTTGGCATCAGAGCAGATTTCTCTTATGTTACAGCCATGCAAATCAAAGAAATTAATTTCTAAACAAGGGAATGTCGCCGTTGTTTCTATTGCACAGACTAGATTAGAAAAATCTCAGGGTAGAAATGAGAGATTCTTGGTGTCGGGAGAAAGAAACTTTTTTCTACTATTCTAATTTATTCTGCCTGGTCTAAGAATTAAATTAACATGAGACAGATTAACAGGAGAAAATCAAACAAAAGTTTAATAACATGTATACCTGGGAGAAACCCAGGAAAACTCAGTAACTCCCAAAAAGGGTCAAAAACCCTCATCTTAAATACCATCTTCAGCTAAGGACAAAAGAGGATGTTGGAGGTAGTGGTTTGGGACCTCAAAGGGGAGAAAGGCAATTCACATGGAGATCGAAAAGCAAATTTTTGTTAAACAAATGCTTGCTGGGTCTGGCAGAGACAGTGGGGCATAGAGTGCACTCTGATCTCCAGGCCCTGCTGAGATTCCCCTACCACACGTAGCCAGTGTTCTGCGCACATATCTCTGCTATTAGCTCTATTCCAGGCATAGGCCCTCTATCTACATTCTTTTAGGCCGTTAAGGGAGAGAGAACAAGAAAAACTTCCTGAGTCTTCTGTTTCTTAAAAATAATTAGCCTAAATTAGTCCTCATGCCAAGGAGACACTCTTGGGATGGCAAATTTTGCTCCCTTACTTTGGTATAGGTTGTATAATGTGAGATCCTTTGTGCTTGTTACTCCCAAGATATAAGTAACCTTGTTTTCATAGCAATGTCCAATATTTGTGGGGAAAATTTCTTTGCAATAGAGTTGGTGAAAAATGAGGAGAGAGAAAGAAGACAAAAGAAAGGAAGGGTGGGAGGAAGGAAAAAGGAAGAAAGAGAAGAAGGGAGAAAGAGAAAAATAAGAAAACAACACTGTGATCAAGTATGGGTAAAAAAAGATTTTTTGTTTATTTGTTTAAGCAGGGTATTTCCTCATTAATGAATTATTAGAGCACACATATCGAGGTGTGTCAATGCACAACACAAAGACCATTAATTAGAAATAGAGTACCGATTACTTTTGGTATAGTCTTAAAAATAATATGTGGTAGCCTGAAATAAGAGATTTACTGAGGTGGAAAAGGAAATTCACAGCCCTGAAAGTGTTGATTGGCAAGTGAATTCTCTGCTGACACACAGAGTTGGTCATCTATGTAACACCTCTGGGCACCTTGGCGCAATGCTTGAACTCTTCCAAAATATAGCTTTCCTTCATTTTGTACTTTCTATTACTATTTATATTTTACTACAGGGTGTTTTTGTGCTTCTTTAGGAATGAAATTTAAATTAAAGGAGACACTAGAGAAGAAATTGCATCATTCTCTCTGCTAATAAAATGCTTTAAGTTCCTTTCTTTTCTTTCTCTAAGCAATGAGCCAGCTTTAGAGCACTCAGTCTTATTATCAGGAACCTATGATAATATCAAAAGTAAGAGGGTAATCATGAAAAATGCTTCTGTTTCAGTTTCCATGCTTACTTTTAGTAAATGTAGGGAAAAAAAAGAGAAAAGAAAAAGTTAGTATTGTGATTCACTTGGCCTCTTCCTTCAGAAACATTTTTGTATGTTTGCTATATTTTGAACCCAATATTTTTCTAGGAGACAGTTCTTCTGCAATAGGTTGTTATTTCAAAATAATAAATTGATTTATTATTGTTATTTTTGAATAGAATGACTATTTTATTATATGTGATTGTCAATAATACTAGGAACTCTGGTCTTGTGATAATAAAGAATATTTTCTGGTAGGGATTTAAATTGTCTTCTGTTAAATTATCGGCCTGCGATTTCATATTGTAAATTCATTTTGAAGCTTTTCTCAGCTCGGAATTTAGGTAATGAATTTATTTTGAGGATGCCTAATACACTATCCCAGAAATACGTAAAACATTAATGTAACTTGCCAAGAAGGATGGAATGATGGTGAAAATTCCCCAAATTAGCTTTTTTTTCTCATTAGCACCATGATAACATTTTTCTTTGAACTTAAGAAAACTTATACGAACAAATGAAAAATTAGCAATAATTTGGGATAAATAAATGTACCAAATCCATTTTATTTGCATTGTGTGCTATGTGTTGCTGATTTAAGATTAAGAATGGTTTGGGAGCTTTGGGAGGCAAAGAGAGTAGCTGAAAGATACTAAACTGGGTTGGAGAAACTTGTTTGTGTTGGAGAGGATGAAATTTGCCCCTCAACTCCCCTTGAATTGTTGTGGCTGGACTAATAATACAATTGACACAAGACAGATTAGCAGGAGAAAAATGAATTTAATTGGTGTCTGCAGAGGTCTCATACAAATAGGACCTAAGAAGTGGCCAAAGCAGGCAGCGTTTATGCATTTTAGACAAAGAAACAATAAATCTGTGAGAAATTGACAGGACAAAGAAACTTAGGCTGTGTTTAATTAGTGTTTAATTAGTGAGGAATCTAAACATATTTTGGGCTTGGGGCAATAAATTAAAAGAGTAATAAAGTGTGTTTATATAGGCTTCTCTGCCCCCAAGTTGCCTATCTCTGGCAGTAAGACCTTTTACATGAGAGATTTATTTCCAGATTTCAGTGAGACAGAGCAGAGTGTCAGAGTGTCCCTCTTTCATTTACTGTTTCTTATGTAACTTTAATTCAAAATAATCAATATGCCATTGAGTCATATTTTGGGGTAGTTGGTCTGCCCTGGGCCCCAACATTGGGGAGCACCAAACAATTCAGAATTTTCCAAGAAAATGTGCAACATTCTCACTACTTCTGAGTAATTCCATTTTGGCTTTCTAAGCTACCACAGTGGCTACCTATTGGGATTCTGGGAAGGTATATATTTTCAAGGAGTGGTTACCTTCTATAACCTGCCATACCCAAATTCTAAGAAGCTGGGAAGGATTTTGTATAGTAAGAGTTTGTATTTCATTATAGCTATTTTTCTACAATATTGAAATCATTTTTCTGTAATGAAAAATAAGATACATATATGAGAAAAACAATTATTTCATTAGAGTTTAATATAATTTCTATTAATATTTTCCATGTCATTTAAACAGATAACAATGTTTGTTTTAAAGGTGAATTAGGGAATATGTAATTATAGCTGAGATTTAAAGCAACACCAGCTGAATTTGATCATTTCCAGTGTCATGAAAATCAAACTTCCACCAGCCAGGCTTTTCCTATTTTAGTAAAATTTGACCACTAACAAGTTCTGCTTTGTACCCATTTTTCAGTTCTGAACTTTGCTACCTCCCAAAACCTAATTTCCCTTTCACATTAAATTCTTTCAAATATTTGGAGATGTTTGTACTTTCTTCTCCTTATTAAATGTTCCTAGTCTATCAACCAGTCCTTTTTATTTTGAATTAAAATATAAACTTGATTTCTTTTCTCTTAATTCATTTTTAATGTGTTATAAAAAACGGTGAGTAGTTTTTCTTACATCGTGTGTGTTTGCTTGTGCTCTTTCCTCAAGGCTGAATGTCTCTCACTCAGAAACTCCTATCTTCAAACATCTAATGCAAATATTACCTTTACTGAAAATCCTGTCATTTCCCCGGTGACATTCGGTTGCTAGCTCTGTTTTCCCATTATTCTATTTACATAAGTTTAATGACCTTCATCAAATTATATGTAATTAATTTTGACATATTTTCCTCCTGTTTATAATGAAGTCTACAGTGCCTTGCAAATATTAGGAACTCAATAAATATTTGTTTATGACTACCATAATGATAGATGTTTATAAAGCAGACTCTTTTCTCAGTGCATATGTAGAATAGTAACCATGGATTCAAACAATGATATCATAAGAATTTAAAGCTTATGGTTACATTTCAAGTGGTGCCCATTATAACAACCCCTATAGCTGAGTCATTTACTTTGTTCTTTCTGAGTTACTGTTACCATAATCACTGAGAACAGTATATTAAATTCTAATGAAAATGAATAAAAACTAGAGCTTTTAGTTTTTAATACTTTATTGAACTCATGTAGCCACTTTTTAAATAAATTAAGACATTTAAAAAAATCAAGACCTTTCTGATTATCAATTAATTTGTTCAGCTGGTAGACTCATTCAGTAACTGTTGTTATATTAATTTTATCTCAAAATTGAGGAAATTTTAACCATTTACGTGGGAACTGCCATATAGAAACCTTTTAAAACTGACTTTGCATTTTTATGAGATTTTTATATGGAAAGAAACAAAGAAAGAAAATTATATCCATAACAACAACTTGGAAAAAGCTGAAACAATAGGAGCATTTGGATAAATGCCAAACTCCCCAGAAGTAAGTAAATTATGAAGTTCTGCTTTTCTATTTCTACTCTCAAACATATGTATCCATACAGAATAAAAACTAGGGGCAGAAAAATTTACTTGATTGTCGTACTCATTAATTGTAATGACATCACCTCTGTTACAAATGCTATGGCATTCTTTAGTATTGCTAACCTGTGTTTTGGTTATTCTTCTTGAGATTCTTATTTTGTTTTAAAATTCATCGTAAGTAAAACCAAGTAACTAGCTAATAAACCCTATAATTGTTTTTTAACATTTTGCTAAACTTATGTCTTGAAATTTTTATTAAATTGCAATATTGTTAAAAGAATGTATAAACAATGAATGTTTGAATAGGAAGGAAGAAACAAAAGTGGGTATTTACTTTTCAGAAGATAAGTTAAAAATTAGATAATTTTTTAACACCTTGGCAACATAATTAAATTATATGTAAATCATCTGCTTGTATTATTAGCACAAATAATTCCAAATGTTGCCAGATTCATTATTATGTATATTTCCCTGGTTTACACTCTCTCACACTTAAGCTTACCCACCAAAGCAATAAAGCCTAGTTCTGTGACAGTTATGTTTAGGGTTATAGTATTTGATGACATTCTTTTTTTTTAACCAGAAAATATAAAGAAAACAGTCATTAAACATGACTATTTGTGCCTAAAATAAGATAAAGCTATCTAATAATGTTTACAAGTATAAATAATTTTTTGATACAATTTGTTATATAGAGGGACATTTTTCTGCTGAAGAGGGGCCTACCAATCTATATATATTTGGAAAAATATTCATTTCATGGTCTTTTTCAGAAATTTCACTTATCTAATACCTTTATCTAATTTCCCTAAAAATTCTTAATTTTAAACTATTGCACTTGAATTATTTAATCATGCTTTCTTTAGACATCACATCACAGGTAAGGATTTTGGTATCACTATCCTGTTCTACTTATGCAAATAATCATTTTAGCTTGGAAATTTAAAAGAATTATAGGTACTTATTAAAATAATGGTAGTAATTTGTGGTAATAGCTAGCAATTAAAAGATAATATAGCATAGAGTGGAGCTATCTAATTTCCTTATTATTTCTCTGAAAATAAATGCCTTCTCTTGAATTAAAGCCAATCTACATCTTGAAATATCTGGACCTGAACTAAGCCTTCAAAATATGGAATAATGTATAGAAAGGGACCAGATTTTCTAGGAGTAATGAAATGCTTATATTCATCTGTAAGAAAACTTCCTCTAACTGGCACAACCTCTCTCGACCTATATTAGCTAAACATAAGATTATATCATTTATTGAATTTAAACTAAAATACCCAAAAAAACCCAGTTTATACATTTCTTATCAATATTGTATTATATAAGGTAATACAGAATGATGTAAATAATAAATAAAAGCAAACAAATAAGAGATCAGTCTGTGGAGAGTGCCCTAAAGTTGAATGCCATATTTTCAGTGCTAAACTTCAGCAAAGGACATCAATTAACTGTTTAGGTGATATAAATATTCATGTGTCTGTCTGTATTCAGTCATTTATTTTTAGTGGAATTGAAAGAGAGGACCAAACATTTAAATGATTAACATAAAATCAATAGAACTTGTCATAAAAAGAACAAGTTTAGATGAAGTGTTAAAAATTGAGCCCATCTAGAAAAATATCTGAAGCGGCTAAGGATTAAAATATAAGAAAAAAAGTCACATTGTCTAAATGTGAGAATGCAGCATACTAAAAAATGAGCATTATTAAAACGGATTGGATTTGAAAAAATTAAGTGTAGTAAATTTTAACAATTCAAAGTGAATAATGGATATTAGTCTTTTTTCTTCAATAAATCCTAGCAAAATGGTAAAAAATAAATAAAATAAAGAGTCAGGAACCCAGAAAATAAGAGAATGGAAGAGAAAACAAAGGAAGCCAAGTAGTCTGAACAAAATTTCAAGCTACGAAGTATGCATATATGATAACTGAAGTATGTGTAGTAATCAGATTTAAAAGAAGGGAGGAAGATAAATATCTAAGCCTATAAGAAGATGTTTTAAAAAGGAAGTCACTTCCCTTTTCAGATCCCTCAAATATCTCAGGTATTAGCAACAGACATCTCTAATTTTGGGATATGATAAGCTAAGACAAACGAAAGAATGGTTTGAAAAATGATAAAAACAAAGAGTCTGACCTACATCACTTCACCTCTATTGCACAGCCAACAAAATATGCATTACTTTTTAGCAGAAAAGAAAGTTAAATTTACTCTTCGGATAGGTAGAGCCAAAAGCTTGGAATTTAGGAAACCAGCTGAGGGTCAGATGAGGTGCCTACTAAAAACAGGAATATTAATTAAAACTTTGCAGACTCAGTGATGAGCTTCTTCACCTTCTGCCTCTCCTTGCTCTCAGAATGTTGCCATCTAGGTTTAAAATATCCACATTGGCATTCCAGGCAGAAATATGGATGATTCCTTTCTAGAGAAACTCACAAGCCCCAAAGGAAAGTACTAAGAGACAAACAATTGGGATTTCCACAATGAAAACATAAGATCTTAACAACAACCTTTTTTTGAGACATGAAATTAAAGCTCAAATACATAAATGCAAAATTTGTAGCTTTCCTCACTTTAGTATTAATCATTTATGTGTTTCTTTATAATTTTTACCGTAAATAATATATCTAACTTCTTGCCCGTTTTTGAACTTTTAAAAAAGTGGAGTGATATTTTTTGACTCTCAAAATTTTGTGTCTACTTGTAGATGTATGTGTTATTAATTTATGTTGTTGCATGTAACCAGTCTTTCATTTCCATTGCTGTACAATTCCAATTTCTGAAAATACAGTGTATTTCATAAATACGCTGGGTACCTACACTAAAAATTGAAAACAGATTTCTTTAAAATTTTTGTTGATGAAATTTAGATACAAATAATAATATTTAAGTACTATTATTTTTGTAATACAGTTTACTAATGGGAAGAATGGAATTATTTTCTGTGGAATAATGTTTCACTTAATTAGTGTATATAGTTAGTGTTTGCTATAATTAAATTTGATTGTAAATATTCTCCTTTTAATGTTGATCTGTAATGAGATATTTCATATTTCTTCATTTCATCTTTGAAAATGTCTTGTCACACACATAGGTACTGGCAAACACTGATAGCAGTCCAGGATTTTTATTGATCATATTCACTCATTGAAAGTTATTTCTAATATTCTATTATTTCCTACTCTAGTTATTTGCTTTAAGCATGCCATTACATTGCTAATTAATCATTTCTAACTGAAGATTAGGTCAAAGCTCTTTAATTATAGATAAATGAACTTTAAAATGTAGAAAATTTCTTTACACATACATTGAGTTCCAGAAGTTGCTTCTGTGCTGTAGTTTTATCTCAGAAAATGTATCATGAAAAGCTGTGTGGGAAGAAATATCTCATTTTTGTTTTAACTTTTATCAGCATAAGAAATGGGGGAAAAAAAGGTAGACATAACTTGTGAATGAAAAAATGTTCATGAAATGAATTTACTGCAATATAATTTTCACATAATGTTGTTTTACCTTGTAAATTTAGATTGAATTAATTAAGAAACATGCAGAAAAAAATCTTATTTTCAAGGCCATTTAATAATCAATAATGGTGGATAAGGGTTGTTCATTTTCAGAAAAATTTCAATCTTGACCCTGAATAATCACAACAAAATTTTATTAATGCTCAACTATATAATCAATATGTAGTTGGCAAGTCAGACTTCTAACTTCTATTTCTGACAGAATTTACAGAATTTCCCATGGTCAAATTTGAGAGAGCAAAGGAAGATTCCATTGACCCTACTGGTTCAATAACACATTATAGCTTAAAATATTTCCCACAAGTTATTCACATCATGCTGAATAATACAGTGAGTAACTATAGTCTTTAAACCCTTTATACTTTCATAAAGTTTGTAAATATTTCCAAAGAAAATTTTTACTGCTCTACACACACACTCATGTATACCACTATCAACTGTTGCACATCTTAGAATATTCTACTTCAGGTTAAACTGAAATGTATTTTTCTCAACTTCTTTGAAAATATTCTCATTTGTAGTTGTTCCAAGCAGATATTCACAGAAGCCGATTCTTAATCAATCAATTACTCAGCATTGATTCCTCAAATAAACAACAAGTGAACAGTATTGGTAACATCTGTTGATGTGTCAAAAGGCAAGGACAACTATTAGAAATAATGTGTCTTAAAAAAAAAGATTATTGATACTGCTCACAATGCCCTTAGCTTTTTGAGCAACTATTTTCTAAAAGACTAATATACATAAACAAATTAACTTTCTTTGGACACTTTTATCAGCTGCTGTAATTAGACATAATTTAATTAACTCACCATAAATAAATGGGTTTTCCCTGCTTAGTTAACAAATGAGCCACTTGCAAACATACTTCTCTGCAGCTCCATTTCCACTTTGAATTTTGTGAAAAAAATTCTGCTATGATGAATATTCCTTTTTAAATTTTCTAATTTTTCTGAATACTGCTTTTCTATGAGTCAAGAATATTGTGATGACTGCTTAATCTGGTCATTTAAAAGAATATTGCATTCTTTTAGCACTACATTAGTGCCATTGCTTAATAATTAAAATAGATTTTTTCCATATTAAAAAAACAAAATATTCCAGAACCTAATGTAACTTAAAAGTGTGACAGTGGAAGTCCAGTTTTCACTATTTTTTTCTTTTTTGACATGATGGGTATGCTCTGATATTACAATAAATAAAATAAAACGCTGTAGCACACCAATGCAAGACACTCTAAACACCATTGGGTTATCAATGTGTCATAGTGATTTTGTAGTACATGAAGCAGGACTGTGAAGCCATGAAAGCACGACATATAGTCCCTGATTCAACTACTCAATTTTTCATATGGCTCAAAAACAACCATAGGCAATATGTGAACAAAGGCATATGGTTGTCTTCCTGTAAAACTAAAATTTGAATTCCATATAATTTTCATGTACCATAAAGTATACTTCTGTTGATTTTTTCATTCATTTAAAAATGTGTAACTCTTCTTAGCTTGGAAAAAAAAAAAAATCAGGTAATGGCCACATTTGAACCATGGGATGTAGGTTTTCTACTCCTGGCATACATGAATTATCCATGAAAAAATATCTTCTCTAGCTCTGCAACTTAGTTTCTCATTCTTCATGGTGTTTTGTGAAGAAAGCTTTAATTGAAAAATGTCTAATTGATCAATATTTTCCTCATTATTAGCAATTTTTATAAGTTTTAAAGGAATCCTTCAGTTTCCTGAGACAAAGAAAAGAATCTTATTTTTTTCCTAGAGTAGTACTCACTGAGATTTTTTATTGTGAACACGTGTTGGATTTTGTGATATCGTTTTCCATATCACTTTATGTGATCATATGATTTTGTTTTTTATCTTGTTCATGTAGCAGATTACAATGATTGCTTTTTGAATGTTGGAACAGGCCTGCAGAACTAGAATAAATCTCACTTGTCCATGGCATAGACTTATTTTTATACATCATTAGGTTTAATTTTCTAATATTTCATTGAGGATTTTTTGATGAGTGTCCATGAGAAATATTGGTCTGTAGTTTTCCTTCCTTGTAATACCTTTATCTGGTTCAGTTATTAGGATGATGCTTGAGTAAGTTAGAAAGTGTTCCCTCCAATAAGTTTTCTGGAAGAGATTATGGAGAATTTGTTCATTTATTCATTACGTGTTTAAGAATTCACCAACAAATTCACCTGGGATTTTTTGGAAAGTTATTAATTATTGATTCAAACTTTTAATAGATATAAGAGAATTCAGGTTATGTATTTCTTCTTGTGTGAGTTTTGGTAGTTTGTGTCTTTTAAGAAAGTGGTCAGTTTCATCAAACTTATCAAATTTGTGAGTATAGAGTTATTCATACTATTCATTTATTTTTACTGTCCATGGTATCAGTAGTGATGACCCTTCTACTTTTTCTGATATTGGTAAATTATGTCTTCTCTCATTTTTTTGTACTGTGTTTGACTTGAGTTTTCTTAATTTTATTGAAAACCTAGCTTGTTTTTTTTTTTCTTTTATCAGCTTTTTTGAGGTAATAATTGACAATAAATTTGTTATATATTTAGAATGTACAGTGATTTGATATACATATATATTGTGAAAGGATTCCCACTATAGACTTAACACAACCATCATATCACATATTTACTTAAAAAAATTTGGTGAGAACACATACATTCCACTCTCCTAGGAAATTTCAATTTCGCAATACGGTGTTTTCAGCTGTAGTCACCAGGTTTTAAATTAGCGCTTCATACTCGATTTATCTTTGTACCCTTCTATCAGCCTCTTCCTATTTTCCTCAACCTTCAGCCCCTGACAACCACCACTTTACTCTCTGTTTCTATGCATTCATTGTTTTTTAGATTCTACATATAAGTGATAGCATGCAGTATTTGTTTATCTTTGTCTGGCTTATTTCACCTAGCATCATGCTCTCCAAATTTGTCCATGTCGCCACAAATTGCAGGATTTCCTTCCTTTTATGGGGCTAAATAATATTCCATTGTATATATGTGGGAGGGGGTTTTGCTGGTTTTTGTTTGGTTTGGTTTGGGTTTTTTCTCCATGCCCTGTGATCTTTTATGGAGAGCCTGGCATGTTGTACTGGGTAATGGTGACTGATGTAAATAGGATGCTATTTAGTATGATAATTTATGTTATTGTGGCTGTTTAGTTGTGTTTAATATTTGCTATAGGTATTGGAGCCAGAGACTTCAAATTCCTCTAGTGTCCTTGGTTGTACCTCCCCTCATGATTTTCTGCTTTTCTAACTCTTCCTCTTGTGATGGATAATTTTAGGTATCAACTTGGCTGGGCCACGGTACCTACACATGTAGTCAAACATTACTCTGGATGTATCTGTGAGGGTATTTTTGGATGAGATTAACATTTAAATCAGTGGACTTTAAGTAAAACAAATTGCTGTCTATAATGTTGCTGGTTGCCTTCAATCAGTTGAACACCTGGATAGAACAAAAGACTGACAATCCACCAAGCAAGAGGGAATTCTGTCAGCAGATGGTCATTGGACTTGAACTGTAACATTGGTTCTTCCCTGAGTCTCCAACTTACCAGTCCACCCTGCAGATTTTAGACTTGCCCACCTCCATAATTACGAGCCAATTCCTTACAATATTACAAAAAAAATCTTTGTGTGGACATACACTTACACACACAAACACACACACATATACACACACACCTCCTACCAGTCTATGGCTCCAGGGAACTCTACTTGAGGTTAGTTGCAGCAAGACTTAAGTGCATGAGATAATAAGCAATTCAAGAGAATAAAATAATGAAATTATGATTCCTTAATGATCAATTAATCAATTAGTTCCATTAATGTGATCAATTTGAAATATTTTATAGTTCTGCTAGAGAGTTTGACAGTGAAATACTAATACTTACATGGAAAGGTAAGCAATTAAAGAGCCAACTAAGATTAAGGGAGCCACATGGTTTTATAAGAAAACAGATAATTAAAGCACACTCTCTGCCTGTATTGTGAATAAGGGGTCAAGGTAATATACATTCAGAATATTGTTTTAAATTTTAATGCAAATATATTGTGATAACACAGTATAGAAAAAAGTAAAATCTCCTCTTTTATATTATAAATCCACATATAATTTCTAAATTGAAAAATCAAAGAATTGAATTTTGAGATTTTATTTGATATTAATAAGAATAACTGAATAAATATAAAATGCTCAAGACTACTTGATTTAAACAATAAACATTTGAGGTAGAGAGCAATTTTAGGATGACACTCATTCATAATTATAAAACTTATAGTTATACATTATTTAATGAAGATAAAACATGCATACAGCATAACAAATCTCAAAAACTTGATATTTGACTATGCATAAATTCCTGAAGTATTCCCTATTTTAGTAGAATGTAAAAATATAAAACATCTCACTCTACATGAATTTTACCCAGCAAAGATTAGAAAAGACATTGAAAATAATAGTAACAATATCGTAGAAATAAAAGCCGCATTTTAAACAAGAAAACATGGAAAATATACCACTGTACATAAAATTAGAGAAAACTGAGAAATATTAAATGCACAAAGACAAAAAATCAAAAATGTTATTGGAAATGCAATATGACACTTCCATTTTGGAAATAAATTTGGCAATATATATATCAAATACATGCATATTTATGTGATATAGAAAAGCAATTCCCCTTATTGGCATTCATTCTGAGAAGATAAATTAATAATGTGAACAGAGGGGTACTTGGAGATGTTCACCATGGTGGTCTTGTGCTAGTGGACCAGGAATGTGAAATATAGAACACAAATAAAAATGGCATGTAATTTCTAAACTTTAAAAATATCATTTAAGTGTATGGCATAGAATGATGTCTAAACATATTGTTGCATAATATATCTCCATTTGCACAATTGTATGTTTTAATATATGTTTACCTATCTGTGAAGTCATACTAGAAGTATGTGTACCAAAATATTATTTATGGCTATTTTCTCTTGGTGCATTTTTAGGAGAATTTATTTCATCATTATGTTTTTCTGGTGTACTGGAATTTTTTTTAAGAAAGGAAGGTTCTCATTTTACAAAAACTAACAGAGATTTTTGAAATTGTGCTATCTATGAAAGAAGAACAGGGTGATATTTATATCAAAGTCTGAACGTGAGGTTATAGCATGCTAAAAAAAAACAAAATTTCTCTGACATGAGTTCCCCAAAACGAGCGATGCATGTGGTGATTTTTACAGTTTGAAAGTGGATACCAATCTGCTCATCTCAAAGAGTGAAATCTATTTTCCATTGAGTAGTTTCTCTCTCAGTAGTTGGAAGCATCATTCTCTAATTTATTCAGGTTAGAAACTTGGCAGTCAACTTTGAAGCCTGCCTGTCACCAATCTTCTTCATCCACTCAGTAAGTTATGCCAACTGTTCTTCCTGGGAATTTCTGAAAGTAGTTCGTCTTTACCCTTGCTTTAATTTGCCATTATGATCACTCACCCAGGATACCACAATAATGACTTTAAGGCTTCCCAGTCCCTGTCTTAGACCCTTTAATTCCACCCTCTAGGCAGGGTGCATAAGTATTCTGAATAAATTGTAAGTCTGACCATGCTGTGCTCCTGCTTACATATTTATGTGAGAAAAACCAAACCCCACTGCAGAGCGTGCATGCTCTGGTCTAGCCCTTGTCCACTTGTCCAAACACAACTCTGCAGTACATGTGTTCTGGCACCACCTGACTCCTTGAATACAATTCACATAGCTCAATCCTCGTTCTCAGTTCTCTGGCTTTGCTAGTTACCTAGGAGGCTGGGGATGCTTGACTCCTATACCTTCTCCTGTAATTTGCCAATCTTCTAGTCATTCTTTAGAATTCACATACTAACACCTCCAGGAAAGTTAACATGACTCCTTTTTGCTTGACTGCATTCCCCACCGTATATTATCGTATCTGTGTGTATCTGATGCATTGTCTTTCTTCCACATACATTGTGAATACTGTGTGGCCAGATCAATCTAATACATAGCTATCTTTGCAGGGCCCATTATAGTCTCTTAGACATAGTAAAGCTGAAAAACTATTTATTGAAATAAATATTCAATAACTATTTAATGAACTGGATCGAGCCTAAAATTATCAGTTAAAATGATCCATAGATTCAGTTTCAACCTGAACATTGTAAAACAGATCTACTTTTAAATTTCTTCACTATAAAACAGATTTCAGCCATGACTCACATTATAAGAGGCTTCTCGTTTCTCCAGGGATTTCTCTAGTTCTCAGATCTCCCACTATATTTTTTCCTTACTGAATAAAAGAGAATGTTTTCCTCTCCTTAGGTCATATAGGTTAAAGAACTGGAGACCTCAATTCAACCACTAGCTTTTTCTAATGGAAACTAAGTTTTTCAATGCATCTTACTCCCACCTTTTCTATCAAAGTGCTTCTAGATACTTTGCAAAATTTTTCAGTACTTTCTCAGCAATAAACTTTGCCTATAAAGGGGTACCGGCAGAAGTCCTATCCAAGTCACAGTAGTTTCTGTTAAAAAAAAAAAACCTTCCCATTTGATATTGATTATTTGATCAATTCATTTGATCAATTAAATTTAAAAATCATTTGATATTGATTCCTACCTATCTACATATTCAGAAGAGGAGCCAGACAATGGCATAAAACCAAAATTGTACCAAGGTGATTTGTTAGGTCCAGAAAACAAATAGTTAGCTAGAAGACATCTAACTAAATGCTTTAAATTGAAACTTCCCTTATAAATGTGTTATCATAAAATTTCCAAACAATATGATGTTTACTTTATTATAATGTGAGTGCCTTTTGTTTTCTCCTTCAATTATTTACTATTTATTATCACCAACATTAATATTATAAAAATTATAGCCATAAAAGCTAATATTCATTTAGCATTTGCTCAATTAATGTACTTGATACATGTTAACCTATTGAATCATCATTAAAATCAAAGAAAATTAATGTTGTTATTATCCTGGCTTTAAAGAAGAAGAAGGCTTACGCAGATACAATAGATTTCTCAAGATTTCAATAGCTGGTAGGAAATCTTAACTATATTTTTCTGCACAAAAAAGTGGTGTCTTCTGGAAAAATACAGACTGCAGTGACCTCTCTAACCTGTTTATTATTTTATTCTCAAGACCTACCAGAATAGTAGGCATGCAGTCATTGCTAAATAAATATTTGTTCAATGTATCTAACATTTGAAATTCTTTTTTGGATGGGCCTTAGGCTTTAGGAGTTAGTTTAATATGATGAATATGTTTGGAGTTAGAGCTAGGACAAAAAGTAATGCACTTTTAAAAAAGTTTAAAAGGACTCTGGAAAACACAGTGGATGGATCAAGTATTTCAGCAGTGTTAAACACATGATAAGAAATTCTATTAAGTTCAACAAACATTTAACAAACCTGGCATTGTGCTCGATACTTTGGACTAGGAGAAAGAAAGGTCCATCAAGGCTTACTTTCTATTAGGGAAAACAAACACGCAAATGCAAGAGTATGATACAACCTCACCTCTGCTTTAATAGTGACTTTAAAATTGCTACATATTTACAAATAATGTACCAATCCATTTGGTCAGAATACGTAAAATGATGTGCAGAGCTACAGAATGGAGGGACCATTAAATAGAAGGTCATCAAATAGACAAGAGGATTTGGAATAATATTCCACTTAAAAAGAACAGCATGAGTTAGTTTCCAAAAGTTTCAAAAGTGCATGGCTTAGCTGTGGAACAGAGAAGAGTGTGACAGGAGCAGGGAGTAAATAAAGTATCTGATTTTGCATTGACAATGGCATCCTGTGAGCACACTGGAGGTAGCTCAAGAAGTAAACACTATGATTTGTGTGTTAGAATGTCAACCATGGCAGCGATGTGGAAGTCCTATGGGGAAAGGGATGTTGGAGACAAAAGACCACTTATAATCAACAGTCATGTGGTAAGATCTGAGAGGTCTTGAATAGATAAATAAAAATCAACAAATCTTTAGTTAGACCAGGAAAAAAAAGAAAGAAGGCTAAAATAAAATTAGAAATGAAAGAGGAAACATTACAAGTGGTACCCAGAAATACAAAGGATCATAAGAGAATACTGTTACGTGCCAACAAAATAGGTGACCTAGAAGATGTGTTAATTCATTTATATTCATTTATAGATTATTTATGACTGCTTACATACTACATTGACAGAGTTAAGTAGTTACAGCAGACACCATATGGCCCAAAATGCTTAAAATATGTGCCCTCTAAAGAAAAAAAAAAAGTTGCCAACCTTTTTTGGTTGCTATAGGTATTTATTGTAACTGAGGGACAAAATGCTGTAATGAATAAAGGCTTACTTCATTCAGTCTTTATTTTTGTTCTTCGGAAGTTATTTTCTAGGACCTTCTAAATTGCTTCCCAATGTACACAAGATTTACTGCTCCAAATCCTAAAATGGTCAGTTGTGAGGAACTCTGATGGGTCTCAGATTGTTGCCCTATTTACAAACTATAAAGTTAGTCTGCCACAGTTTCATAGATGCTGGCAGGAAACATTGAGATTCTTGGGTCAGAGACAAAGGACTTCATGGCACAGCAGGTTGTTTGTGCTGACTCTATTTGCCCCTCAAACTCCACGAGGCAATGAGGATTACCCAGGTGGATACTGTGTGCACAGTGGGTTCGTATTACAGCTAAAGAATCCCACGCTTAGAGGATCATTTTTATTATGCTGCAACAAACTCACCCAGACCCTCACCAAGATGGGAGACATTGTCTTTATTATGCTTAAAAGCACGGTGACTCATCCTGTGCCCTGGAAGGAGACACTATTTCTTTCCAGGCTGATTACTATATAAACATTATGGGGAGGGATGAATTGGGAGATTGGGATTGACATATATACACTGCTAGATATAAAATAGATAACTAATAAGGCCCTATTGTATAGCACAGGGGATTCTACTTGATACGCTGTAATGACCTACATGGGAAAAGAATCTAAAAAGGAGTGGATATATGTATATGTATAACTAATTCACTTTGCTGTACCCCTGAAACTAACACAACATTTTAAATCAACTATACTCCAATAAAAATTAAAAAAAAAAAAAAGATTGGGAGCCAATTCTTTTTCACACCACTTGCTGAAGGCAGATCATCCAATAATAAACAAATATCATAAATCTTTAAAAAAATTAAACATTATGGAAAGATAGGCTAGATCAAAAGCTGTAAGTGCCTCTGCTCTTAAGGCAGGTAGAAACACAAGAGACCCATCTATGGAGAACTGTCCCCTGACAGTAATCAAATAAAAAATATTTTTAATCTGCATCTCTAAACAAACTTTTTAGTATGCAAATAACCACTTTTTATACTTTTCTCACAAAGTTTTATATTTCCTCTGTGCTGGTGAGTGGGCTTACATGCTTATACAGCTTTACACAAGCACTAACACATTTGTCTAAAGTATTTTTCTTTGATAGTACTTTGAGGAAAGAACTCCCAAGAAGGTTTTTGAGTGCAAATATAGATAAATGTACATATCACAAAAGAAATGCTTATTGAAATAAAAGATGCATTCTTATTTTATTGAAACAATTTAAGAAAATTTCAGCAGTGAGAAGATGTAACTGCTTCACTAGCTAAAATATGTTGCCGTCAGTTGGATGACAAATTTTTCCAGACCAAACCACCTATATTGGCATCACAGTTGCCCTGCTGAGGGCATCTTGGCTGACTCTCCAACACAACCTGCTTTTTATTGCAACTGTTTGCTTTTATATGTGCATTTCTCAGCTGTAGATGCTCAAGAAAATATGAGCTGTGACATCATGCCATTCTTCCTGATAAAAACATTACTTCTGAAACATAGATTTTGACATCTCTAATAATCTTGCTTACAATAAATGTTGCTTACAAGGCCTTAATAACAAGTTATGACAGTCAAGACACTTAATGCCCATTCAGGGAAGATTTCCATTTTAGTTGCCATAGCAAATAGAGGCTTTGATATTTATGACTAAGCTGTGAATTTGTCATGCTTTTGATTCTTTTTTATTTTAGGCAATGCTTGTTATGTTTCAAGCATTCTACAGATGATACACAATTATCTTTAACTGTCTGTAGGAGACAATAAAAATGAAAGTATAATAAAGTGTCAAATACGTTCATCTGACTCTAATAATTAATTGTGCTCTGCCTATACAAGCAAATATCAAAGTAAAAGAACCATTTCAGCTGAGAAGAAACAAATTAATCAATTTATGGGAAAAGCTTACTTGGAGTTATACCTGAGAGTAATGTAAGAATGAAGATTCTTTTAAATCTGTTTCATCCTCTATCCCAATGATGAGAAGAATGCCTGTCATTTAGTAGACAATCAGTAAACATTTTTTTTAAATTAACGAATACAAAGAGGAGTGCTATCTAAGGTCTAGGACCCAGACTTAAATAGCAACAATTATTTATATTTTTTCTCTCTGAATACTTTCCCAGGAAGGCAATTGGATGCTTTGTTATATGAGATAAAGAAAACATATGCAAATAGATTTATTCAGTGTTATATAGCTCACACATGTTTACAGTTAATATATAATAAAACTAATTTTCTTTAAGCAGAATATGTATATATTCATAATATGCATATATATTCATAAATTCAAAGTGAAAAGTATAATCTATACTCTTCAATTTGTGCTAAATCAGATTTGGTGTACTTTTTAAAAAATTTATTTTGGTCTTTTAATTATTGTGATATACTCTCACTCTCACTGATGCTTTAATAATTAATTATTTAAATTGGTTCTCTAATTTATTACTTTTAATTTAATATAAATGTATTGTTTCTCATTTTCCCTTAGTAATTTTTATACTTTTCTACTAAAAGTAAAAGTTACACCATAATTTAATGTCTGCTAATAATTTACCCTGGATATTTCAAAGCGAATGATACAATAACTGTACTTAAGTGATAAGTGTTAGTGTAAAACTAATGTCTTAAAAGTTTCTCAATGTGTTATTTTGAAAAATTATATATAGAGAGAGAGAAAGAGTTGGGGAGATTTCTGTATTTTTTAATTTTCATTCTTAATATATAGATTCAAAAATATTTAAAAATTTAGCATAATATCTAAATCAAAATGGTATATCTTTTTAAATTTAAGGCTATTTCCTCAATTTGAAAAAATTGCTATTATAAATAACATTGCAACAGACATCCTTGAAAAACATATTTCATTTCTCCATTTATTTTTTTCAGGCTATTTTGTACAATGAACACTCATATTTCCCTGCCTCTTTTATTTTGTTAGTCACTCGTTTTTTTAATCTAGAAATCATATCCTTCTTATCTAGACATTTTTCTTGTATTACTTTTGTGACGATTTTCTTCTCTGTTTTTATTTTCTGGAAAACCTACAACCAAGATATGGAATATTCTAGACTAATCTTTTAACTTTGGTCTTATTTTCCATTTTGACTTTTTCTCTAGTTTCCAACTTTCCAACTCACCTTAAACAACCACATCTTCATCTTTTCCTTTATAGCACTTCTTGTTTTCTGATTTTACGGAAATATCTTGCTTTTATTTCATGGAGTCACTGTCTTGTCTTATTTTTCAAAAAAACCTAAATTGTTGCTTGTTTATTTTTCTTCTAGAAGTTGTCCTTTTTTCCCTTTATTTTCTTACAAATCTTCTTTTTTTCCTGTTTATTTTGGCTTTTGTCTTTCATTGGTGATCTTTTTCAATGATAGACAATTTTTGTCTTTCTGTTAATAGGTAAGAGAGAATACTACAACAGGCTAGATGCTCTTTACACATGTTTGTCATCTAGTGATCGTCACTGAGTGGTTGATATATGATATTGATCTAGATGCTTATTTAGAGGATTGTACAATGTCATTATCAGTTAGTCCTTTCTTCTGAGTCATAAATTTGCCAAGAAGAAACCCTCCAATATTCGACATTGGTGGTTATAAATTGGCTACTAGGCCTCTGGTAATTATGCTGAAGAAAGTTGGGAGGTCCCACCAGCCAGGAAACATGGTTTGGGTTAATCCTTCCATTTTCCATAGACAGTGTCTCAATCCATTGCTCTGAGTATTCAGAGTTTACATCCTAATAGTTTAGTTTAGACATTAATTTTATTCCAATCTTATTTCGTGATGAGGAGTATGAGTTTCATGACTGGGTATAATATGGTAAAATAATCTAGATGTGTGTCATTTTCTTTATCACTTTTCCCTCTTTTATTATTGTTTTCATAGGGCTACAGAAAGATATCCAGATATGTACATGAATTCGTTTCATTAAGTTTAACCAGATATCCTTATTTTGATATATGAATATATATGAATTGCCCCAACATAGCAAGAAACAAGAATGTTGTACATTTTGAATGATCAGAGAAGGCAGTGTTTCAATAAACCTTGACAATCATTGGTTTTAGGGCTCAACACAAGTTTCCAAGTCTTTCCTCCATATTTCATTTTTAATCCATAAGCAATCTGAAGGAAAGCCTTTTAAAGAATGTTCTAAACTTCTGCATGGAATAAATTGCACAGAGTAATAGAAATACATATTTTATGCCAGTATCAGATGATGAGGTTCTAGGAGAAATTATTTTTTAAAAGCAGATTATTTTAGTAAGTATTAGGAATGTTGAAAGTAATACTGCATTAGCTAATCCACATAGAATTAAGCAATGTTCCTCAAAATTATTTGTGTTTCTCAAAATACTAATAAACTGCAGAACCAGATGGAAAGAACTAGGGAGAAACTGTGCCTGAGGGCTGGAAAAAATCAATACAAAGACAGAGAGACCATAAAGTCTGGTGAATATTATATTGAACTAACAAAGCTACTCCTTAGCAACTGAAAAAAAAAAAAAATCACTGCTCAAACAAGAGCTAGTAGGTGGCTTGAAGAATGAAAACTATGGCTTCAGTTTAACATTTTAACATTATTTTAGATGTTAAATATATGTCTTCAAATTATTTTCCAAACTGATATGTTTGGGTAGATTGCATATTCCGGCCAAATAAAGCTGAAGTTATAATAGACCTGTGGACAAAAATTTGATGTAAATAATGAAAAGTTGCCCTGGACTTTTGTAAAACAGATGTACATTTTTGGGATTTGAAGCTTGCCATCCCTATTTACATAGGAGAGAAGTCACATAATTATCAGTTTAACGGGTAATAAAATGAGGATTTTATTTGAGGAGAAGCAACCCACAGAATGAGAGGACTAGTTATGCCTATATCTATGATCTAACAAACTAATTAAGTGAGGATATGTCCCAAGAGCAAAGATAAAATATTAGATGTGTATAAGAAACACTTCACGACCACAACTCTACTATTTACTACATAGTTGTTAGCAATTACAGATGGCTTAGAAGTTGATGTTTGTTATGATTTATGTATTAAAAACAAGTTGAAATGATGCACTGCCCTATTGCAAGTGGGCCACAACAGATGACATTGGGTTTATATGTTGATATTGTTTCCCAGTCTTTACCCAAGAGAGAATTTAGCAACTGTTTTAAGGTATAGTTAGGGACCAAGAATCATCAAGGCTGACCAGATAAACCTGTTGTAGGGACAAAATAGATCTAATTATTTTAACAACTCCCTAGAGTTTATGAACAATTTTCAGCAGTGATCTGGAGAATGTGGGAATGGGATTCCTACAAAAAAGAAATATGGTTATGGAGAGATTACTTGGAAAAGTAAAAGATATAGGATTATATTTGCACACTGTGTTTGTAGATTTATTTTATACTATCAATACTTCTACTCAATAAAGCAAGATTCTGAATTCACTAGAAAGACCCATATAAGAATAGAAAATGATTTATGGCAAAAAGAGATTACTTTTAGGATGCTGCTGAAGTACATAATGAAAGTATGAAAGGAATATATTTTTTCTTATAGAAGCAGATTCCGATGCTCATGTCATTTTCAAGCAAATAAAAATGAAATTACCTAGAAAATGTTACTGAATGATAATAATAATAAATATTCTCTTATTATCAGGCATTGTGCAATGCCTTCAAAATATTGTTTCATTCACAACATCTCAGTGGAGAAGGTACTATAATCATGCCTAATTTCCACTTTAGGGAAAAAGCCTTAAATAGTCTCATGATTTGTTTGTGGTTATGAAACTATGAAGTGTCAGATCTTGATCTAAACTTGAGTTGACCGATTCCAAAACAAATGACTTTGAACACATGTAGGGGTTGGCAAACGTCTAATATAATGGAACAGATACTAAATCTCTTAAGATTTTCTGGCCATATGGTCTATGTCACAACTACTCTGCAGTTGTAGTGAGAAAGCAGCCATAGACAATACACAAAGGGATGAACTTATTTCTTCAGTATCCTAAATGCAAAACTGTTACATTGGGAGAAAGGGCAAATTTGACCTCATGGCCATAGTTTGCCGACTTCTGCTATATGGTATCATTATTCTTTTTCTGGTTCTAATTTATATCTGAACATAATGAAATATTTTTATACTGTCTCTACATAGAAAAGTGAAATTAAATATTATCTGGTGACATCAAAATATGTAGAAAAGCAAACATTAATTTGAGACAAAAGAAAATTGATTTTAGAATTTAAAACAAATACATAAGCAAACTCAAAAATTTAGATTCAATCCTAGCTCTATAGTTCCTTTCATGTTACTTCAATTCTCCAAGCCTGAACTACCCTATAAATTGGAGGTAACTTGCCTACGTTGGGGGATTGTTGTAAATATTAAATAATTCTGTAAAATTCATTGTTTGTATTAGTCATTCAATAAATATAGTACATAGACCCACATAATGGGTTAATAGAATATATTATCACTATATTTGTTTCAAATATGTTTTCTAATTATCGACATAGATAGTAATTTTTCATAGTAAAAGATTTTCCGTATTTCAGTAATACTAAAATTTATTCTCCCACCTAGAATAAAATGACAAAAGAATGTATTTCAGGTATTACAAATCAGTTACTTGTAAAGAAATGTCTGTGATCAACAGTGGAATTGTAAATGTTCATACAGAATGCAAATTTTTGATTCATATTCAAATATCAGAATTCAGAAACCAAATCATAAAATTCCATGATTGTATTGTTTTCATCACATATGAATAATAATATTCTTTACATAGGAATGCATCATTTCTACTGTAGAAGCAATGTGAATACATTGTAGATAACAGAAAATTCCAAAAAAATATAAAGGAAAATAATTCTATAAAGGCTATATCTATCTAGAAGTAACATTAGTTTAATTTTTCATAAATATGTTTTCTAAAATGCTATATATGTAGGTGGGTATGCATGTATATGTGTATGTGCATGTGTGTGTGTTTGTATGGGATCTATGAATATGTGTGTGTATTTGTATATAGCCAAGCATATAATTATAGGTCACATTTTTTGTATATTTTATGTATTTTCATACAAATTTTTAAGAGTTATAATTTTTTTCTCTTAACATCAACAGAGTTAATATTTGGACATCTAAGTAACATGTAAACTAAAGAAAAGTTGAAAGACAATAGATAAATTTTCCCTCAAGGATCAAGGCTGCAGAATAATTAAACCCAGAGATAAGTAAGAAAAAGTTTTAAAAATAAGTGACAAAAACACCAGCTGTATATGTTAAAGGTTCTCACCCTGGGTGTCCTGAAAAGAACATGTACATCTCTGACTAGGAAACGGAAAGTCACTGGGTTTCACTAACGTTGGTAATGTTTTGACTCAGTTGGAAATGAGATTAATGACTTTGTGAAATCAAAGCATGCAAGAGACTCCAGCTGGGGACTGACTCAGCTGATTAACCAGCACAGCCTAAGAAGTGGCATGTAGTTGAATTATGATTGCTTGCCTTCACAGCCATGAAAAATAGCAAGAAATGTTCAAACCCACACACTGATGAAGGGATTAGAGGTAAAAAAAAAAAAAGTGAATGCCCGTATGAATCAAGCTTAGAAAATGTTGAACATTCATTTGTAAGACTGTATGTGTGTGTGTGTGTGAGCATGTGTGTGCACACATGTGTGTGTGTGTTTGGACTTATGTATGTTTGAGTGTTGGAATGTGGGTTGTGTACATAGAAATCAAATTTTTTTTCTTTGAAACAGGTTTTCCTCAATAGACATACATTTTGCCCTAATCTATGACTGAATGTTAAAACACACACAGAGAAAAATTTTCCGAAAGATCTGTCACTCAGGGAGCATACATTGGAGCTTACATTCTTTCAAAATCATATCACTTCTAATATAACCAAATTGGAACTACAGAAAAATAAAAAGGTTCAGGGAATTCTTCATTCAGTGAGTAGAATACTCGTTATTTGACATGTTGTATGATCTTTAATAGCTATTCCTATTCTCTTCTGCGAAGAACAGATTTGGCAGTGCAACTATAAACTTCACTAGGACATTTGGGAAAGAAGGAGTGACCTAGTCAAATTATCTTATTTACATTCTTGTGACCAGGCCTTTTGGTAAACACACACATGCTATTTGCTCCCAGAATGGTAATGGAGATTCTTTACCAGTGAAATGCTTTAGCGGTATATATGGATTTTTGCAGGCATAGCTAGGTGAAGAGAGTTTAGTAATCTCTGTAATTAATGACATATAAAATGGAGATGTTCTATAAAATGACTGGTTCTTTGTCATATATCCTCATGCACTGCTAAAAATAAACCCACGTATTTAATCCTAACATGAGAGAAGGCAGATTGTGGAGAGCTGCGTTGATGATCTCAGATCACTCCAAGAGAAAAATGCTTAGTTTCTGCCATACAATTGCTTGTACCCTTTAAATCATTAGCAAAATTTGTTACTAAATGCAATTTCCTGTTAGTGTGAGTCCTCTTTGATAACTGAATATTTATTGTTACCATAAATCGGCACTATGAGCGTGATTGATTGTTTTTTCAACTCACAGTCCTGTTCATTAAGGGTCACTTTGTCACTTTTTGACAAAGAAATAAAGATGGAAAAATGTGGATGAGGAACTGATGCCAGGATGGTATCTTACCCATCCTTGGTGTGAAGTGTTGAAAGCAGACAAATCTTAACAAAAGAATTTGAAGAAAATTGAGTTTGACCCTGAGAATTTGTAATGTGGATAGAAACAGAGTGTGAGCATCAGGGCAATGAGCAACTAATCTCATCTCTGGTCTATTGCTGGCAGCCCAGGTAACAGCTTGAAGCTTGATCTCTAAAGATGAAGCTGGGGTAACGAGAGACAAAGAAGCAAGAAATGTTCTTCTAGTTAACGATAAGGATTCTCATGCATCCTTAGCCACCTTGGAGGACAATATATTCAGTCACCATATAGGTCAATTCAGATCATTGATAACCTGAAAAATTATGCACCTAAGGGCCTTGGCTAGTTAACTAAATTACAATACAATAAACACAAACAAAAACCACAAATTATTCTGTTAAATAGCTAGAACACTTTCCAGAGAAATGCCATTAGAAGCTTGGCGATGATTTGCTACCAAGCATTGATCAAATATACCCCAATGTCAGATCTGAATCAGGAAATTCACATATAAATATCTGGGAAAATAAAAAATAAAAAACATGTGAAGAGACTGTCTTTATCCTCCAGACTTTTTCAACTGAAGGGAAAAATTCAAATTCTGTTTTTATCACGATTAACAAGTTGATGGGAAGTGTTGCAAGTAAATGTCTTGGGAATGATGCTGAACATTAAGTTCAACTTCAGTTTATTTGCAGAACCTCAGTACTTTCCCAGAAGAGGGGAGGGGAGGATACCTTCCAGAAAGATCAAGTTCAGACTCTAGGTACTTGGGGGTAAAAGGCTAAGTGATAAGGCTGGAAATATTCTGTGAGCTGAAGACATGAAAAGCCATAAAACTTAATAACTTCTATGATAATTTTGAAAATGATTTTATGGATAAGGGGAAGGTGGTTTTTTGAGTTTTGTTTGGATTTTTTTTTAATTTTTTTGTGTAAATGTTGAAATAGGTGATTACTATGGACAGAGGGTTTTTAAAATTTTGTTTTGTTTTGTTTTTTTGTTTTCTTTAAGGAATTAATGACTATTACATTTTTTCTCATCATCTCTTGACTGTGGGAACTATAGATAAGATAGGTATTCTCCTTGTTCTCTATTGCCCCTTCCAAACCATCTCCACCTCCCACAGACCCCCCTCTACATCTCTTCTCTAAAATCATCAATATTTGAACCTCATGTCATCAGGTTATCTCAGTTGCCACCCCTCATTCAAGTCATAATCCACTGACCCCTCATTTCTCAAAGAATTTGGCTTTTGGCTCATGGTTACTCTCTTCCATATTACTTCCTTCTTAATGCTTCTTAACTTCAACATTTACATAATGTTTTCTCAAAAACTTGCATTTTTTTTCCCTTCAATTCTTCTTCTCTAATAATTGTGTCCTTCTCCTCCACCCAGCTAATTACTTCTACAGTAAATGTCCTGGCCCTGGTTGTAACTACCATGCACACCTTCTCACTACCTCCTATCTTAACAGCTCACTCTCTCTAGCACACTGACTCCAAAATTTTTCGACCCCACTGGGAAAGACACTGCCATCTTTTCACTGCCCATTTCCTCGTTGGTAGATTCTTTTTCCTCAATCACCCAAATGTTTACCTCTGTTTTTTTCAACATTTTGTTGCTTGGGGGGCAACAAAACAAACAAATAAACAACAACAAAAACCAAAACCAATAATTGGTTAAACTACATACTTTGCATCTGCAATTCTGCGGTTTCCTGTGATAGAAGGTAAACTCACAACTGCACTAATTGATTCTATTTAAAATTCAAGGACTCCAGGAGGGCTCACGCCAAGGAGTACATCCCAGAAATTGTGCTGCCAGTGTCCTTGTCCCCGAGGTGAGCCACAGCCACCCCCCACCTCTGCAGGAGACCCTCCAACACTAGCAGCCGTGTGGCTGACAGGGTCCTGGTGCTCTGGCCAGGTGTCAGGGCTGAGCCTCTGAGGAGGGAGAGCCGAGTTCAGGACATTGGTCCACCAGAGACATCCCGGCCCCATGTAATATCAAATGGTGAGAGCTCTCCCAGAGATGTCTGTCACAACACTAAGACCCAGCTCCACTCAATGACCAGCAATCTGCAGTGATGGACACCCTATGCCAAACAACTAGCAAGACAGGAACACAACCCCACCCATTAGCAGAGAGGCTGCCTAGAACCATAATAAGTTCACAGACACCCCAAAACACACCACCAGACATGGTCCTGCCCACCAGAAAGACAAGATCCAGCCTCATCCACCAGAACACAGGCACCAATCCCCTCCACGAGGAAGCTTACACAAGCCATTGAACCAACCTTACCCACTGGGGGCAGACACCAAAAACAACGGGAACTACGAACCTGCAGCCTGTGAAAAGGAGACTGCAAATGCAGTAAGTTAAGCAAAATGAAAAGACAGAGAAATACACAGCACATGAAGGAGCAACGTAAAACCCCACCAGACCAAAGAACTGAACAGGAAATAGGCAGTCTACCTGAAAAAGAATTCAGAGTAATAATAGTAAAGAAGATCCAAAATCTTGGAAACAGAAGGGAGGAAATACAAGAAATGTTTAACAAGGACCTAGAAGAACTAAAGAGCAAACAAACAATGATGAACAACACAATAAATGAAATTAAAAATTCTCTAGAAGGAATCACTACCAGAATAACTGAGACAGAAGAACGGATAAGTGACCTGGAAGATAAAATAGTGGAAATAACAACCGAAGAGTAGAATAAAGAAAAAAGAATGAAAATAATTGAGGACAGTCTCAGAGACCTGTGGGACAACATTAAACACACCAACTTTCGAATTATAGGGGTCCCAGAAGAAGAAGAAAAAAGAAAGGGTCTGAAAAAAATATTTGAAGAGATTATGGTTGAAAACATCCCTAATATGGGAAAGGAAATAATCAAGTCCAGGAAGAGCAGAGAGTCCCATACAGGATAAATCCAAGATGAAACACGCCAAGACACATATTAATCAAACTATCAAAAATTAAATACAAAGAAAAAATATTAAAAGCAGCAAGGGAAAAGCAACAAACAACATACAAGGGAATCCCCATAAGGTTAATAGCTGATTTCTCAGAAGAAACTCTGCAAGCCAGGAGGGAGTGGCAGGACATATTTGAAGAGATAAAACGGAAGAAGCTACAACCAAGAATACTCTACCCAGCAAGGATCTCATTCAGATTCAACAGAGAAATTAAAACCTTTACAAACAAGCAAAAGCTAAGAGAATTCAGCACCACCAAACCAGCTTTACAACAAATGCTTCTCTAGGCAGGAAACACAAGAGAAGGAAAAGACCTACAATAACAAACCCAAAACAATTAAGTAAATGGTAACAGAAACATACATATCGATAATTACCTTAAATGTAAATGGATTAAATGCTCCAACCAAAAGTCATAGACTGGCTGAATGGATACAAAAACAAGACCTGTATATATGCTGTCTACAAGAGACCCACTTCAGAGCTAGGGACACATACAGACTGAAAGTGAGGGGATAGAAAAAGATATTCCATGCAAATGGAAGTCAAAAGAAAGCTGGAGTAGCAATTCTCATATCAGAAAAAATAGACTTTAAAATAAAGACTATTACAAGAGACAAAGAAGGATATTACATAATGATCAAGGGATCAATCCAAGAAGAAGATATAATAATTGTAAATATTTATGCATCCAATCATAGGAGCACATCAATGCATAAGGCAAATGCTAACAGCCATATAAAGAGAACATGACAGTAACACAATCATAGTAGGGGACTTTAACACCCCACTTTCACCAATGGACAGATCATCCAAAATGAAAATAAATAAGGAAACACAAGCTTTAAATGACACATTAAACAAGATGGACTTAATTGATATTTATAGGACATTCCATCCAAAAACAACAGAATACAATTTCTTCTCAAGTGCTCATAGAATATTCTCCAGGATAGATCATATCTTGGGTCACAAATCAAGCCTTGGTAAATTTAAGAAAATTGAAATCGTATCAAGTATCTTTCCAACCACAATGCTGTGAGACTAGATATAAATTACAGGAAAAAAACGTAAAAAATACAAACACATGGAGGCTAAACAATACACTACTAAATAACCAAGAGATCACTGAAGAAATCAAAGAGGAAATCAAAAAATACCTAGAAACAAATGACAATGAAAACACTATGACACAAAACCTATGGGATGCAGCAAAAGCAGTTCTAAGAGGGAAGTTTATAGCAATACAATCCTACCTCAAGAAACAAGAAACATCTCAAATAAACAACCTAACCTCACACCTGAAGCAATTGGAGAAAGAAGAACAAAAAAACCATAAAGTTAGCAGAAGGAAAGAAATCATAAAGATCAGATCAGAAATAAATGAAAAAGAAATGAAGGAAACAATAGCAAAGGTTAATAAAACTAAAACCTGGTTCTTTGAGAAGTTAAACAAAATTGATAAACCATTAGCCAGACTCATCAAGAAAAAAGAGGGAGAAAACTCAAATCAATAGAACTACAAATGAAAAAGGAGAAGTAACAACTGACACTGCAGAAATACAAAGGATCATGAGAGATTACTACAAGCAACTCTATGCCAATAAAATGGACAACCTGCAAGAAATGGACAAATTCTTAGAAAAGCACAACCTTCTGAGACTGAACCAGGAAGAAATAGAAAATATAAACAGACCAATCACAAGCACTGAAATTGAAACTGTGATTAAAAATCTTCCAACACACAAAAGACCAGGACCAGGCGGCTTCAAAGGTGAAATCTATCAAACATTTAGAGAAGAGCTAACACCTATCCTTCTCAAACTCTTCCAAAATATAGCAGAGGGAGGAACACTCCCAAACTCACTCTACAATGCCACCATCAGCCTGATAACAAAACCAGACAAACATGTCACAAAAAAGAAAACTACAGGCCAATATCACTGATGAACATAGATGCAAAAATCCTCAACAAAATACTAGCAAACAGAATCCAACAGCACATTAAAAGGATCATACACCATGATCAAGTGGGGTTTATTCCAGTAATGCAAGGATTCTTCAGTATACGCAAATCAATCAATGTGATAAACCATATTAAAAAATTGAAGGATAAAAACCATATGATCACCTTAATAGATGCAGAAGACCTAAATAGACATTTCTCCAATGAAGATATACAGATTGCCAACAAACATATGAAAGGATGATCAACATCACTAATCATTAGATAAATGGAAATCAAAACTACAATGAGATATCATCTCACACCGGTCAGAATGGCCATCATCAAAAAATCTGCAAACAATAAATTCTGGAGAGGGTGTGGAGAAAAGGGAACCCTCTTGCACTGTGGGAGGAATGTAAATTGATCCAGCCACTATGGAGAACAGTATGAAGGTTCCTTAAAAAACTAAAAATAGAACTACCATACAAGCCAGCAATCCCACTACTGGGCATATACCCTGAGAAAACCATATTTCAAAAAGAGTCATGTACCACAATGTTCATTGCAGCTCTATTTACAATAGCCAGGACATGGAAGCAACCTAAGTGTCCCTTGACACATGAATAGATAAAGAAGATGTGGCACATATATACAATGGAAGATTACTCAGCCATAAAACAAAATGAAATTCAGTTATTTGTAGTGAGGTGGATGGACCTAGAGACTGTCATACTGAGTGAAGTAAGTCAGAAAGAGAAAAACAAATACCGTATGCTAACACATGTATATGGAATCTAAAAAAAAAAAAAAAGTGGTTCTGAAGAACCTAGGGGCAGGACAGGAATAAAGACACAAACGTAGAGAATGGACTTGAGGACACGGAGAAGGGGAAGGGTAAGCTGGGATGAAGTGACAGAGTGGCATGGACATATATACACTACCAAATGTAAAATAGATAGCTAGTGGGAAGCAGCTGCATAGCCCAGGGAGATCAGCTCGGTGCTTTGTGTCCACCAGAGTGGTGGGATAGGGAGGGTGGAGAGAGACACAAGAGAGAGGAGATATGGGGATATATGTATATGTATAGCTGATTCACTTTGTTATACAGCAGAAACTAACACACCATTGTAAGGCAATTATACTCCAATAAAGATGTTAAAAAAATAAATAAATAAAATAAAATTCAGTGCAAAAAAACTTCAGGGAACTCTTCAATCATAATGTAGTTGGCTGGAATGTTCTTTACTCTTCATCATTAGAACATAAGCTTATTAGCATATTATAAGCACTTCCTATATCACATTGAATTTCCCATATTAATTGCTGTTTTATTAAATGTGAATCTACTTTTCATAGACAGAATGTACAAATAAAATCCAATATGTTATAACCTGGTGGTTTTGCGTAGTTTGTATTTATTAGATTTAATCTACTTAGAAGTTATCTAGGTGACCAAAATTGCCATTCATTCACCGAATATTATATTAGTCCATAAAATGTCTTATAAATGCTATTTACTTTACATTACAGAGCATCATAATTTTTGTTGATATTAGAATTTTATCCTAGAAATGACATACAAAAATTTACTTAGAAAGTTTATATTTGTACTAAGTAAAAATGATTTGCAGCATTACTGTAGTCCAAAAGAACCTATCCTTTATTGTAATACAATGTTGTTGAACACATAAGTTTATATTACTGTAACCTTGGATATTTTGGAAAAAGTGATGACTTGTCTGATCCATAAACCCAGTATATGGACTGTTTTCTTTATTATACAAATGAAAAAACAAGGTTCAGAAGTAAGTATCTTGCCGGAAGTGGCCCCGGTAATAGGTGCCGGAGTTGGGATTCATACCCCAACTAAATGGCCCCAGAGCTGGAGTTTCTTGCACTACACTGTCAGGCCCCTACCATGTCCCTCCTCTGGTCATCTCTGTATGACAGGTACCAGATCAGCAACAGGAAGGCAGAGCATTACCTGTTCAGCTTTTCTGGGAAGGTACACATTGAGCACCTCAAATTTTTTGCTGGTCTGTGCAGATCCAGGAATATCTGTGGAGAGCACTCTGAGTATTGATTTGGGGTTACAAATGAATTTTAGCAAGCAGGCATATTCAAAAATATAGAGTCTGTGAATAATGATAATGAATTAATATTGGTAGATAAATGCATATAGATACATAGACATAGGAATTAGACAAAATATTTATTACCATATATTTTCAAACAATATTACATCACTTTGTGTGTAAGTTAAACCAGTTACAACAGTGTGATAATTTCCATTGTCTTCAATACACATTTTATCCTATTTTCATTATATATCCTACTTTTATGCTTAGCTGATTTTATTTCTTTTCTTTGCCTAAATTATTGTCTAATTGCTTATAGATCACATTGAGTTGGAGGAGGTCAATCAAGTAATGATAGTAGTGGCTGAGCACTTGCTATTTCCCAGGACTTGTTGGAAGTGGTTTACATGCATTTCAGGTGTACAGCACAGTGATTCAGTTATATACCTTTCTGTTGTTTGTTTCTATTCTTTTATATCAATTTCATAACCGTATGCAATGAATAAGAAAATCTGGATTGTTGGACTTCCCTGGTGGCGCAGTGGTTAAGAACCTGCCTGCCAGTGCAGGGGACATGGGTTCGATCCCTGGTCTGGGAAGATCCCACATGCCGCAGAGCAACTAAGCCCACGAGCCACAACTACTGAGCCTGCGCTCTAGAGCCCATGAGCCACAACTATTGAGCCCACGTGCCACAACCACTGAAGCCCGCACACCTCGAGCCTGTGCTCTGCAACAAGAGAAGCCACTGCAATGAGAACCCCGTGCACCGCAAAGAAGAGTAGCCTCTGCTCGCTGCAACTAGAGAAAACCTGCGCGCAGCAACGAAGATTCAACACAGCCAAAAATAAAATAAATAAAATTTTAATCACAAAATAAATAATACGGCTTATCAGTGCTACTTCCCATTTAGTTTCTGAAACTAAATATGAGAAGAAATAAATAAGTATTGAGTACTAGGAATTTTCATTAAACAGCTATGTATAATGACTAAGGGTACTTGCAGGATTTTAAAGCTATTTGTCAGCCACTAAAATGTCCCTGAGCTGTTAATTACTGAAGACAATTATTTCACTAGCCAAAGTTACCTCATTAGCATGACAAGAGATGGATGTCCTCATTAGACACTTCCTTGTTTTGAGAGCTACCTGCCAAATTTGTCTCCTGTGCCAGAAAAATTAATGGCAAGTAGAAATTTTGCACATTGATTGCAGTAAATTGAGTACTCTCTGTTATTTTATTTAGAATTTGTGAAATCACAATTTAGAAATCAAAACTTCATATTGAAAGAATGTTTATTTGAAAATTCACATTGAGAAGAAAAACACAAATTATATTATGGAAAGCTTTTTAAAAAATGCTGCCTACATATGATATTTTGTTGTTGTTAACATGGTCAACAAAATGGCTGGAGTTTTCTTTGCCCTCTTCTCTTGCTTTATTAAGACTCCTAGCTGAAGGTTTTTGGGAAAAGTTTTATTATTCCAGTGTCTTGTTCTGGAGTCTTCCAGTTTCTCAGGGAAACTAGGATTCCTTCTGGAAATCTGATAATATAAATGTTATAATCTCTTGTAATTTCTCACAGATCTCTAAGGTTTTGTCCATTTTTAAAAAAATTCTATTTTCTCCTGTTCAGATTGGATAGATTCTACTGAACTATCTTCAGATTTACTGCTTCTAACCTCTATCACTTCTGTTCTACTTCTGAGCCTATCCAGTGAGTTTTTTATTCCTATTACTGTATTTTTGAGTTCCACCATCTCCATTAAGTTCTTTTTCTTTTGTTTCTTTTCTTAAACATCTTTATTGGAGTATAATTGCTTTACAATGGTGTGTTAGTTTCTGCTTTATAACAAAGTGAATCAGCTATACATATACATATTTCACCATATCTCCTCCCTCTTGCGTCTCCCTCCAACCCTCCCTATCCCACCCCTCTAGGTGGGCACAAAGCACCGAGCTGAGCTCATCTCCCTGTGCTATGCAGCTGCTTCCCACTAGCTATCTATTTTACATTTGTTAGTGTATATATGTCAATGCCACTCTCTTACTTCATCCCAATGTACCCTTCCACATCCCAGTGTCCTCAAGTCCATTTTCTACATCTGCATCTTTATTGCTATCCTGCCCCTAGGTTTGTCAGAACCATTTTTTTTTTAATTCCATATATATGTGTTAGCATACGGTATTTGTTTTTCTCTTTCTGACTTACTTCACTCTGTATGACAGACTCTAAGTGCATCCACCTCACTACAAATAACTCAATTTTGTTTCTTCTAATGGCTGAGTAATATTCCATTGTATATATGTGCCACATCTTCTTTATCCATTCGTCTGTCGATGGACACTTAGGTGGCTTCCATGTCCTGGCTATTGTAAAGAGTGCTGCAATGAACATTGTGGTACATAACTCTTTGTGAATTATGGTTTTCTCAGGGTATATGCTCAGTACTGGGATTGCTGGGTCATATGGTAGTTCTATTTTTAGTTTTTTAAGGAACCTCCATACTGTTCACTATAGTGGCTGTATCAATTTACATTCCCACCAGCAGTGCAAGAGGGTTCCCTTTTCTCTGCACCCTCTCCAGCATTTATTGTTTGTAGATTTTTCGATGATGGCTATTCTGACCAGTGTGAGGTGATACCTCATTGTGGTTTTGATTTGAATTTCTCTAATGATTAGTGATGTTGAGCATTCTTTCATGTGTTTGTTGGCAATCTGTATATCTTCTTTGGAGAAATGTCTATTTAGGCCTTCTGCCCATTTGTGGTTTGGGTTGTTTATTTTTTTGATATTGAGCTGCATGAGCTGCTTGTAAATTTTGGAGATTAATCCTTTGTCAGTTGCTTCACTTGCAAATATTTTCTCCCACTCTGAGGGTTGTCTTTTCATCTTGTTTATGGTTTCCTTTGCTGCGCAAGAGCTTTTAAGTTTCATTAGGTCCCTTTTGTTTATTTTTGTTTTTATTTCTATTTTGCGAGGAGGTGGGTCAAAAAGGACTGTGGTGTGATGTATGTCATAGAGTGTTCTACCTATGCTTTCCTCTAAGAGTTTTATAGTGTCTGGCCTTACATTTACGTCTTTAATCCATTTTGAGTTTATTTTTGTGTTTATTGTGGTGTTACGGAGTGTTCTAATTTCATTCTTTTACATGTAGCTGTCCAGTTTTCCCAGCACCACTTATTGAAGAGGCTCTCTTTTCTCCACTGTATATGCTTGCCTCCTTTATCAAAAATAAGGTGACCATATGTGCGTGGGTTTATCTCTGGGCTTTCTATCCTGTTCCATTGATCTATATTTCTGTTTTTGTGCCAGTACCATGCTGTCTTGTTTACTGTAGCTTTGTAGTATAGTCTGAAGTCAGGCAGCCTGATTTCCTCCAGCTCTGTTTTTCTTTCTCAAGATTGCTTCCGCTATTCGGGGTCTTTTGTGTTTCCATACAAATTGTGAAATTTTTTGTTCTAGTTCTGTGAAAAATGCCAGTGGTAGTTTGATAGGGATTGCATTGAATCTGTAGATTGCTTTGGGTAGTACAGTCATTTTCACAATGTTGATTCTTCCAATCCAAGAACATGGTATATCTCTCTGTCTATTTGTATTGTCTTTAATTTCTTTCATCAGCATCTTATAGTTTTCTTTATACAGGTCTTTTGTCTCCTTAGGTAGGTTTCTTCCTGGGTATTTTATTGTTTTTGTTGCAATGGTAAATGGGAGTGTTTCCTTAATTTCTCTTTCAGATTTTCATCATTAGTGTATAGGAATGCAAGAGATTTCTGTTCATTAATTTTGTATCCTGCTACTTTACCAAATTAATTGATTAGCTCTAGTAGTTTTCTGGTGGCATCTTTAGGATTCTCTATTTATAGTATCATGTCATCTGCAAACAGTGACAGCTTTACTTCTTCTTTTCCAATTTGGATTCCTTTTATTTTTTTTCTTCTCTGATTGCTGTGGCTAAAACTTCCAAAACTGTGTTGAATAATAGTGGTGAGAGTGGGCAACCTTGTCTTGTTCCTGATCTTAGTGGAAATGGTTTCAGTTTTTCACCATTGAGAACGATGTTGGCTGTGGGTTTGTCATATATGGCCTTTATTATGTTGAGGTAAGTTCCCTCTATACCTACTTTCTGGAGGGTTTTTATCATAAATGGGTGTTGAATTTTGTTGAAAGCTTTTTCTGCATCTATTAAGATGATCATATGGTTTTTATACTTCAATTTGTTAATATGGTTTATCACATTGATTGATTTGCATATATTGAAGAATCCTTGCATTCCTGGGATAAACCCCACTTGGTCATGGTGTATGATCCTTTTAATGTGCTGTTGGATTCTGTTTGCTAGTATTTTGTTGAGGGTTTTTGAGTCTATGTTTATCTGTGATATTGACCTGTAGTTTTCTCTTTTTGTGACATCTTTGTCTGGTTTTGTTATCAGGGTGATGGTGGCCTTGCAGAATGAGTTTGGGAGTGTTCCTCCCTCTGCTGTATTTTGGAAAAGTTTGAGAAGGTTAGGTGTTAGCTCCTCTCCAAATGATTGATAGAATTCTCCTGTGAAGCCATCTGGTCCTGGGCTTTTGTTTGTTGGAAGATTTTAATCACAGTCTCAATTTCAGTGCTTGTGAATGGTCTGTTTATATTTTCTATTTCTTCCTGGTTCAGTCTCAGAAGGTTGTGCTTTTCTGAGAATTTGTCCATTTCTTCCAGGTTGTCCATTTTATTGGCATAGAGTTGCTTATAATAATCTCTCATGATCCTTTGTATTTCTTCAGTGTCAATTGTTACGTCTTTTTCATTTCTAATTCTATTGATTTGAGCCTTCTCCCTTTTTTTCTTGATGAGTCTGGCTAATGGTTTATCAATTTTGTTTATCTTCTCAAAGAACCAGCTTTTAGGTTTATTGATATTTGGTATTGTTTCTTTTATTTCTTTTCTATTTATTTCTGATCTGATCTTTATGATTTCTTTCCTTCTGCTACATTTGGGGTTTTTTTTTGTTCTTCTTTCTCTAATTGTTATAGGTGTAAGGTTAGGTTGTTTGAGATGTTTCTTGTTTCTTGATATCGGATTGTATTTCTATAAACTTCCCTCTTAGAACTGCTTTTGCTGCATCCCATAGGTTTTGTGTCCTTGTGTTTTCATTGTCATTTGTTTCTAGGTATTTGTTGATTTCCTCTTTGATTTCTTCAGTGATCTCTTGGTTATTAAGTAGTGTATTGTTTAGCCTCCATGTGATTGTATTTTTTACAGATTGTTTCCTGTAATTGATATCTAGTCTCAAAGCGTTGTGGTCGGAAAAGATACTTGATCTGATTTCAATTTTCTTAAATTTACCAAGGCTTGATTTGTGACCCAAGATATAATCTATCCTGGAGAATGTTCCATGAGCACTTGAGAAGAAAGTGTATTCTGTTGTTTTTGGATGGAATATCCTATAAATATCAATTAAGTCCTTCTTGTTTAATGCGTCATTTAAAGCTTGTGTTTCCTTATTTATTTTCATTTTGGATGACCTCTCCATTGGTGAAAGTGGGGTGTTAAAGTCCCCTACTATGATTGTGTTACTGTCGTGTTCCCTTTATATGGCTGTTAGCATTTGCCTTATGCATTGAGGTGCTCCTATGTTGGATGCACAAATATTTATGATTGTTATATCTTCTTCTTGGATTGATCCCTTGATCATTATGTAGTGTCCTTCTTTGTCTCTTGTAATAGTGTTTATTTTAAAGTCTATTTAAAAGTCTGATATGAGAATTGCTACTCCAGCTTTCTTTTGACTTCCATTTGCATAGAATATCTTTTTCCATCCCCTCACTTTCAGTCTGTATGTGTCCCTAGGTCTGAAGTGGGTCTTTTGTAGACAGCATATATACGGGTCTTGTTTTTGTATCCATTCAGTTAGTCTATGTCTTTTGGTTGGAGCATTTAATCCATTCATATTTAAGGTAATTTTTGATATGTATATTCCTATTACCATTTTCTTAATTGTTTTGGGTTTGTTTCTGTAGGTGTTTTCCTTCTCTTGTGTTTCCTGCCTAGAGAAGCTGCTTTAGCATTTGTTGTAAAGCTGGGTTGGTGGTTCTGAATTTTCTTAGCTTTTGCTTGACTGAACAGGTTTTAATTTCTCCATCGAATCTGAATGAGATCCTTGCTGGGTAGAGTAATCTTGGTTGTAGGTTTTTCCCTTTCATCCCTTTAAATATGTCCTGCCACTCCCTTCTGGCTTGCAGTGTTTCTGCTGAAAGATCAGCTATTAACCTTATGCAGATTCCCTTTTATGTTATTTGTTGTTTTCCCCTTGCTGCTTTTAGTATTTTTTCTTTGTATTTAATTTTTTTTAGTTTGATTAATATGTGTCTTGGCCTGTTTCTCCTTGGATTTATGCTGTATGGGACTCTCTGTGCTCCCTGGACTTGATTAACTATTTCTTTTCCCATATTAGGGAAGTTTTCAACTATAATCTCTTCAAATATTTTCTCTGTCTCTTTGTTTTTCTCTTCTTCTTCTGGTACCCCTTTAATTTGAATGTTGGTGCGTTTAATTTTGTCCCAGAGGTCTCTGAGACTGTCCTCAATTCTTTTCATTTTTTTTTCTTTATTCTGCTCTGAGGTAGTTATTTCCACTATTTTATCTTCCAGATCACTTATCCGTTCTTCTGTCTCAGTTATTCTGGTAGTGATTCCTTCTAGAGAATTTTTAATTTCATTTATTGTGTTGTTCATCATTGTTTGTTTGCTCTTTAGTTCTTCTAAGTCCTTGTTAAACGTTTCTTGTATTTCCTCCCTTCTATTTCCAAGATATTGGATAATCTTTACTATCATTACTCTGAATTCTTTTTCAGGTAGACTGCTTATTTCCTCTTAATTTGTTTGGTCTGGTGGGTTTTTACCTTGCTCCTTCATCTGCTGTGTGCCTCTCTGTCTTCTAATTTTGCCTAACTTACTGTGTTTGGGGTCTCCTTTTCGCAGGCTGCAGGTTCATAGTTCCCGTTGTTTTTGGTGTCTGCCCTCAGTGGCTAAAGTTGGTTCAGTGGGTTGTGTAGGCTTCTTGGTGGAGGGGACTGGTGCCTGTGTAGTGGTGGATGAGACTGGATCTTGTCTTTCTGGTGGGTAGGACCATGTATAGTGATGTGTTTTGGGGTGTGTGTGACCTTATTATGATTTTAGACAGCCTCTCTGCTAATGGGTGGGGTTGTGTTCCTGTCTTGCTAGTTGTTTGGCATAGGGTGTCCATCACTGCAGCTTGCTGGTCGTTGAGTGGAGCTAGGTCTTAGTGTTGAAATGGAGATATCTAGGAGAGCTTTTCCCGTTTGATATTATGTGGGGCCAGGAGGTCTCTGGTGGACTAATGTCCTGAACTCGGCTCTCCCACCTCAGAGGCACAGGCCTGACACCGGCCAGAGCACCAAGACCCTCTCAGCCACATGGCTCCAGGCCCCGGCTCCAACGTTCAGACTCCGATCTGCCAGGCACCGACTTGAGGAATCTGTGCCCTGCACTGTGGCTGCTTCCGGTCTCTGCCTCCATAAAGTTCTTTCTTATAACTTTGATTTCTTTGCTGAAAATCTTGTACTTTCATTTTTAATAGACATTATTTTGATGGTTGCTTTAAGAACCTTTTCAGATGATTCCAACATCTGATTCATCTCAGTGTTGGTATCAGTTGATTGTCTTTTCTCTTGTAATGTCATTGGTTCTTCATGTGGTATTTGAATCTTGTATTTTTACAGGGTCACACTGTGTAGATTTGGTGTGCAGGTCCTGACCTGTACTTTTGGGCTATGGTTCCAATGACAATTTAATTTTTTTTTTTTTACAGCATTTGCGGTGGTATTTTTGTCTATTTGATTTTTCTCTTGGCACCTGGGCTCCCTGTTTCCTCCTGGTGATGCTGGAGCAAACACAAGCAGCTTCCCCAGGCTGGACCACCTGGTGCCTGCAAACATGGGAAGGAGCTCTGGCAGGTGGAGGGGCAGCATGATTCCTGGGCTGGGTTTTGCTTGTGGTGGGACTCATTTTGCCATTGCCATCCACTGCTTCATACCTCTGTGTTGGGGATGCAAATCTTGGGCCCTCAGCAACAATGGGGCTTCTGGCCTTTAATGCCTATTGTAGCAAGATCCCCCTTTCCAGTGTGCTCAGCAGTACAGTCCCTAGGTGGAGGAGAGAATTCTCAGACCCCATGGTAATTAGATGATTTTGTGGTGGCATCCTTCCCAGCAACCCCTACTCTGCGATACCTCTTGATGAGGATGTGAAGGGGTAGAGGTCTCAGTCCTGGTGGAGAAGTCCTGCGCCCCCTGGCGGCTGGTTGCCAGTGGTATTCCTCATTGGTTTCCCCTTGCCTGTTCCACCGCCCAACCTGGTGGTGTTGGCCGTATTCTCATTTGACCTGGGAAAGAAATGAGCTTACCTGGGAAGCCTTCTTTTGCTAAGTTGGGATTCATGAAATACTTGGACTGGGTCTCCTTCCTCTTTTGGGAAGGGAAGATTTTTAAGAAGGCCTGTTAATGTTCTGAGCTCATGAACCAGCTCACCTTTGTCTTTCCATCTTTCACATTCCTAGCTTTTTTATCCAAATGAGATGAAAACTTATGTCTATGCATAAACCTGAGCGTGAATGTTTATAGCATGTTTATTCATAATCACTAAGAACAAGAAGTACATATGATGTCCTTCAATAGGTGAATGGATAAATATACTGGCAGAGCCTTATAATGGAATATTATTCAGTCATCAAAAAAAAAGCTATCATGCTTATGAAAGCCATGAAAAAGTACAGGGGCACCTTACATGCACATTGCCAAGTGAAATAAGCTAGTTTTAAGAGACTACATACTTTTTGAATCCGACTATGTTGCACTCTGGAAAAAGCAGAACAATAGAGATATAAAAAGGTCAGTGGGTGACAGAAGTTCAGGAGGAGGTGGGAAAATGAACAAAAGGAGCACAGGGGATTTTTAAGGCAGAGAAACTATTCTTCATGATACTGTAGTGGTGGAAACATGACAGTATGCATTTGTCAAAACCCACAGAACTTTAGAACACAAGGAGTTAACTCTAATGTAAATTATGAACTTTTGTCAATAATAATGTGCTAATATTCATTAATCATTTGTAATAAATGTATGACACTAAGGCAAGATGTTAATAGTAGGAAAAACTGTGGTGGAGAGAGTGAGAGAGTTATATGAGCATTTACTACACTATTCCTGCTCAACTGTCCTATAAACATAAAACTGCTCTAAAAAGCCTATTAATGAAAAAATGGGTGTGTAAACTTGTATGGTTGCCATTCACTGTGAAAATGAGGACTTAAATTATTAACATAATCTATCTCCAGTTATACAGACTGAAGTACTATTTAAATGCCTATAAGGAAGGTAATATTTTGGCACAAATGCAATTTGGTATACAAATTTTGTATATAAAATTTTGTCCTAGAAAAATGGTACAGATGAACCGGTTTGCAAGGCAGAAATAGAGACACAGATGTAGAGAACAAACGTATGGACACCAAGGGAGGAAAGTGGGGTGGGGGGGTGGGGGGGATGAATTGGGAGATTGGGATTGACATATATATACAAATATATATAAAATAGATAACTAATAAGAACCTGCTGTATAGCACAAGAAACTCCACTTTGCTGTACAGTAGAAACTAACACAACATTGTGGAACAATTATACTCCAATAAATAAATAAAAAATAAAGTAAAATAAAATAAAATTTTGTCAACTTCAGAGTATACTATTTGTATATGTATAGTGGTATGAATGTCCAATGTGCCACCTCCACTTAATCTTCAATATTGTATTGCTTTTATCTACATATGTTCTTGCTGGAGGTTATGTTTTCATGGAGTTTTTTTTTTTCCCTTGTAATAATTCAATGCACTTTATGAGAACACAGCTTTTTGATATTGCTAGGCTTTGCGTGGCAGCCAGTTATCTTTGTGTGAAACAGTCCTCAGAAAACCTAGGTGATTTAGTCATTTTAATTTTGAATATCTAATTTTGTGTTCTAGCATCTCATTGATAGTACAAAGTAGTCTTTCCTAGTATTTTAAATAAGGGAGAGATTACATAAATATTCACTCATAAGAACTGAAATAATCAAGTTTTATATAACTAGGTTGACCATCATATAAAGAGACTCGGTTATTTTTTATGTCATACACTGAAGACAAAGTGAAGTGTGGAATGGGAAACTTTCCATGATTTGACCATTTAACTCCTTCCTATTTTACCTTCTTACTCTCTGTTTGTTCTCATTTCACTCATGACTCAGACCAGTAAGTTTCTTGGGTGCATTATTCTATTTATACTCTTTTTAACTTTCTCTTGTTATTTCCTGTTCCTTGAATATCTCTTCCAACTTTTTTTATGTAAATAACTCAGACTTTAATACTCATGTCCAGCTCTGTCTTGTCTAGAAGCCTTTTATGTCCTTTCTCTTTGAACTATGTGGAACTTTGCAATTCACCTACAGTTCCCTGAGGATACCTTTTGGGTTCTTATATATTCAAATGGCCTGATCACTTTGTTTGAAAAAAGTCCACAATCCCTCTCACTTTAACCCTACCTCCTCTCATTTCTCTTCTGTCCCTGCCAATTTGTCTTAGAAATATCTTTTTGAACTTGAAGGATGTATAGAATAATGAAAAGGAAATTCAAGGATTTAGAGGATGTAGTGATTTTTTTCATTAGGTATTCTTATTTAAATGCAGCTTAACTGTAGCTTTGTGGTAAGTTACAAATTGTTTCATCTGCTCTAAGAAATAAAAAGCAATGTTCAAAGCTTTACCAACTTTGTTCTTGCATGTGATGTTGAGTTCTCAAGTCAATGCAAAGATTTTTATTTACTTATATTTTTATTTTGATTTATTTATATTTATATTTTTTCCACAATTTCATTTTATTTTATTGCAAGAGGAAATTAAGCACTTAGGTTTTGCCACACTAAATGACTTCAGACTTTATTCTTCAATATAGAAGCTGTATAGAAAAGATATTTGAGAAACTGGAAAAACAACTGTTATACTTTCAAAGACAGTCAACTTTCATCTCATTTAATGGTGTTCAAAGGATTAGTTTCTCATATAAATGGTTTTAAAATGGTATTCCCTTTGAAATACAAGACTACAATTTATGGGAACCATATTTTTCTGGGAAATCAAACACTCTAGTCATTATGTCTTTATTAATTTGCATCAGTCTTTTTTTTTCTGTTAACTGATAGAAAATCAGAAAGTAATCTTATGTTGAAAAAAAGAGAATTAGATATCTCTTCTCTTTAAGAAACAAAGACTGTTAAAATGTTTCTCTATTTTTATAAAGGGTTGAAAGAATCCATTAACGTTAGTGTGAAGACTTGAAGGAGAATGATGTCTGACACTGACAGCTTCAACCACAAATCAGGAATGTTGTGTTTCCCATATACAGAAGCTGCAGGATTACAGTAGGTCTGGTGGGGATATTTGTAGCAATCCTAGGAAAATATAAATTAAAGGAAATAATTTGTAGGTGGACATGAAGCCAGAAGGATTTTTAATTGTTAACAATATCTCAAACATTATCAGAGTTAGGTCTGGGTACACATTACAATCCAATTTGGCTGACATTTTCATTTATGACATTGGTGATGATTTAGGTTTATACAATCGAGAGACAATTTAGTAATTGCAGAGCTTTGTCTTTGCAGCTGGGTTATTTTATTTTCAGTTTTACCTTTGAAATTAGAATAAAACTTCTAAATCTTATCTTGATCTAATACCGGAAGAGCTTGAGAAAAAAACCCCTCATTTCCTGCCCTGTGCCCTCCACCAGGCATCATGCCAGTTCACCAAAATACAGATACAATACAGTTTAGCACTTCCATTCAGGCATGAAGGCTTAGCTCTACCACCTGCTGGACTGTTTGCTCTTAAAAATAAATAAATAAATTATTACTTATAGAAAATAGCGTGATTATTCCACGCAACTTTCCTTTGGGGAATCATCGTTAAGCATTCGCTAACAACTAGAATCTCTTCCATTAGGATGTAATATTTGAGCCATTATTAGTGCCAGAGAGGCAAGAGCATATTTTCAGTTTACTTCTTGGAGATCAATAATCATATGGAATTTCTCTTAAAATATACAAAGCTCTTTCGTTAAGCGTTCATGGTTTTATTATTTTTTTCTCATTATATCTGTTTACTCCCTCATTTGCTTCCTCGAACGCAGACTTTTCTTGTTAAATATCATGTGTTTTAGCATCATTTGCTTTCAAGGAGGATTAAAAAGTTAAATGAATACTACAGAGTTCTTTGGCAGTGAAGACCATAAAGATGTATAGAACTGTGAAGGTAATTTCTGCTTAGTGTCACATGATGGCCAGATAGAGATATTTTTTTCTGAGCAAATGTAGCAAAGACATAAGAAAAAAAGAGAAAATTTCATCATCATTAAGGAAAAATAGTACAGATTCCTGTCTTCTCTCTGACTCATTAAGAATGCCCTCCTCCCATTCATTTTTAATTCCTCCTAGTTTAAATCCCTTAAAGGCTTTACTAGGTGCATGATTAAAAACTAATATATCCAGGTTAGTTATTTAGTCAAGCTTAAGGGGATACCAGGGATTGCGTTCTTCAAGTCTATACTATATACCACTGAGAATTATTTGTTATAAGAGAGTATGTTTAGATCTAGGACATAGTCTCAATGGGTAGGTACATTTAAACAAGAGAAGACAGATTTTTGTTTCAAAGATGAAGTAGATTATTTTCAAAGCTAACTTTAATCTGTGCTATAACTTGAGCTACAAATCAACAGTTTGATTAAAGTAGAATATTCTATTATTTTAAATTATTTACTTCATTGTTTGCATGACTTTATTTTATATAATTCACAAAATTATTTTAAATTAAACATTATACACACTGACATATTTCTATTCTAAATATTTTGAATAATCTCATTTATTTTCAAATAATGTAATGCTATGTAGAAACATCTTAAAATAAAGTTTATGCTAATCCAATCTAGTAAGGTAAACAGAAAAACGAATGATGAATTGTAGAAGGCCCCACTAATTCCCATATTTCATGTTCAATATTAATTTTTATCCAGCTCGCTAGCTGAAAAGTATTCATGTTTGATAGTAGCATTATGTAGAAAGAGTTCTCTGTACAAGAGACTGCAAGAGTTCTCTCTGTTTTTGCCTCAGTCACTTATAGACACCAAAATTATGATCAACTAAAGAATGAGAGAATTGGATACTTAACAAAATTAAATATACCTTACTACAAATAGTCCTCAATTGTTAGGAACTTTTTCTTAGGCTTTTTAGATTCTTATTTTTAAACAATGTTATAAACGAGACCTTACTCAACTAGCAATACATAAAATGTGATATTGAGTACTGGCAATTGAATACATCAATGATGAATATTAAGAAAATAAATTTTAAAAATATATTCAGAAGTTTGTTAAAGTATTTGAAAGTGAAACTTTTCCATCATAGTGATATTTTATATAGGTGAAATATAAAGTAAATCAATTGAATTTGTGTATTTAGTTAAGGAATCTGGATAGGGTTTTCTAACGAACAGCTTTTAATTTAAATACAGAGATATTTTTCCCTGATATCAGTAGAGTCATTTAGCATGTATTCATTAAATAATCACAAACAAAGCATGCACAATTTTCAAGGCATGGCCATGACTACAGATCCTGATACTTTAATAATATATGATTTGTCTATAAGATGTAACAGTCTACTGAGAAAGTTGGGTATAAAATGATTATGACATTAATTAAACTAAACCATTATTACTAAATTACTAATTTAGTAATGTAATTAGTAATTATTCCATTAATTACTAAACCATTATTACATGAATAAGATAAAACATGAAGCACACAGAAAGGTATGTAAAAAGGATCACAGACCAAAGAGAGACTAAGTCAGGGAAATAACAAAAGTTTCCAGAAATGAAGTGGTTTGACTGAGTCCTGGGGGACAAATAGGAGTTTACCAGGCAGAAAGGCATTCCACAGGGGATTTATTTTCTATTGTTACATAACAAATTATCACAAACACAGCTGCTGAAACAACACTTAGCATTATATCACAGCTCTGAAGAACAGAAGTCTGGGCAGGCTCTGATGGATTCTTTGCTTAAGGTCACATAAGACCTTGACAAGACTGTCAAGTGTCAGCCAGACTGGCCTCTTCTCTCGAAGCTTTGGAAAAGAATCTGCATCCAGGCTTTTTTGGTTGTTGGTGGTACCTGACACACATGAGAAAACTGTTTGCCTTGCCAATGTTTAATTTCTCTAAAGCAACTGGTTGCTTCAGTTATTTAAAACCAGTGTTTGTTGTATTAGTTCAATCTTTTAAAATTTTATTAGAAGGGATTTTAGAAAAACAGAAGTTGAGTGCTGCACTTTGATATCCTTAAGCTTGACATTATTCACCTTCAAAAGTAGAGTTTTTTCATTTGTCGGTGATTCACAGTCTCAGTCATCTGTGCTTACAGTTGAAATCCATCTGCAGATGAATATGAAGTTCTGAATGAAGTTTGGAGAACCTTCAACAATTCTCTTTTTACTTCTTTTCAGGCTTAGATTTTTTTTTTTCTTTCGTCTCTGTACACCCCAATCAACCCTGCCTAACAAACTCTGAAGGAAGCTTTAAAAAAATTATTCATGGTTATCCAAATAGACTTACAATGTTAGTATGTTTATCTTTGTCCTTTCTGTGCTTTTCATGTGTGTTAGGCAGAATGTTAAGATGGTCCCCATGACTTTGCTCTTACGTGTTGTGCCTGGGATTATGTAACATGGCTAAAGGGATTTTGCAGATGTAATGGAGGTTATTAGTCAGTTGACACTGAAATAACAAAGAAGGATTCTCTATGTGGCTATTTAGGGATAGCCAGGTAGATTAGCCCATTTAATTGAATGTGTTCTTTAAAAGTGGAGTTTTCTCCAACTGACCATAGTAGGAGAAGTCTGAGATTTTCAAAACACAAGGAAAATCAGTACAGCACTGCTTGCCTGCAAACTGGAGGGATCATGAACAAGGAGATTGGCCTCTAGGAGTTGTGAGCAATTCCTGGCTAACAGCTGCCAAGGGAATGGAGAGCTCAGCCTTGAATCACAAGGAGCTAGGTACTGCCAACAACCAAGAGTTTGGGTGCAGATTCTCCTCCAAAGCCAGAGTAGAAAGAGCAAATTGATTGCTTTGAAAGCAGGAGAGCTTAGGCATCTCAATTTATGTATTTGAGCTTGATATCAGTGTGCAAACAAAACTCATTGGTAGAGAAATACATTTATTATTTTTGGATACTTATGTATATTCTGACCACTAAAACCAGTGAAAATTAATAGATTATGACACCTGACTTACCTTTTTTTTCTGAATATAATCCCTGGACTGTTGGATATGGGTAAATGCTGAAATTGTGAATTGATCTAAACATTTGCAAAACTCACTCATGACATTCTTGTGAGAAATTAAATATATGTTTATTGAATGCAAATATAATTGGTATGTGGAAATGGATAGCTAAAACAAAGGATGATAATCATTAGATTTATTTAAACATAGATAATAAGCTGAAAAAGAAACTCTTATAGCATTATAAAGTGTAATAGTTTACCCTCAACTTTACAGAATTAATAGTATTGATTTTATTAGAATATGTATGGTTTCTATTATGCAGTGTCTTTATATAATTATGTTATAGACAATTATATACAGAGTCTATATAATTATATAGCAAATTAGAATTATGGTCTTAATACACCAAAACACATTAATGGGAATAGATATAAATTCCTGTACTGTGGCTTAGAAAATAGTAATTTCACAATAAGAGTATAAAAGAACATGTGTAAATCGAATTATTTGTTGAAAATTATGAAAAAATTTGCTAGGTTCATCAAATTTGGTTTGATCCCTTAATCTCCTTCAAGTTTTTCTAAATGACTCTCAGGTCGTTACTAGGCCACCTTTTGTAAAATTGAAAATATTCCCTTCCCCATTCCAGTACAACTTTCCATCCATCTTCTCTGGATGATATTTTTTTCCTAACACTTATAACCTTTTAACAAATTATAAAATTTATATATGAATCATTTTTATCACCCATCCCCATCCAAATCAACACACCAAAACATGATTCAGGAGTGCAGAAATGTGTGTATCTGTTTACACGGACAGGAACATAGTGGACGCTAAATAAATATTAATTGAGTGATAAAAAATCAACTCATAAAAAAGTATTTGGTTGCATTTGCCATATTTAAAGTAAGATATTAAAAACTTGATATAAGCCTGAAAAAAGTGAACTATCTGGAAGTATTACATAATGAACAACGAAAAGAAGTATTTCTGTTTATATTTGAAATCTGGTTTGACAGAAGACATGTACTATACCTTGTTTTAAGTGCTTATTTGAATTGAAATAAAGAAGAACCATTAAATTATTATAGTTGGTTGGAAGGTCAAAGTTATGAAAATTAGGTAGAAATATTCACAAGACATGTTTTATCCTAATACAAAGAGGAATTTGCCAGAAATTAGAGCTTTTCAGAAATGGAAAGAATTGCTTTAGGAGGCTTTCTATTCCTTTTCACTGGGATTGTTTGGAGAACCATTTGCTTGAGATATTTCAATGGGCTTCAGGCAAAGGTCTACCTGAATTTTCAAACCTTGAGATTCTCTAGGATGCAAAGGCTTGTGGATCCGAATAAAGTATAAAAATTGTGACTGAGTCTCAGAATATATAGTAAAAATGTCTGGTTAAACATTACAGTGGAATTGTTATTGTAATAACACTAAATTTGATCATAATTTTCAAGTGCGAGAAAATAACATTTAACAGTATAATAAAAATGAATAGCCACTCACCATGGATATTTTCTAAACCAGCTATTCAGGCACTCTCGGAAACATGTTATTAAAAAAAAAAAAAAAAATGAGCAGTGTACATACTGGTACCCAATGATCCAAAAGCAAAATAACAGCGCCAGTTTCTTTTCTTGCTAAAATGGCTTCCATGTTAGTTTATCGAATATATGTGCTTTATTATATTTTGCTAAAGTTTTTGTAAAATTATACTACATTCAGTGAAATTGTTGTGGAACCCAAGTCCACGTACCCGATGCACTGTGAGGCCAACCAAACTGAAACGTCAGAGTTTGGAGCAGAGAAAGGTTTACTGATGGAGAGAACGCCAACCGAGAAGATGGGAGACCCAGGTTTGTCTCAGATCCATCTTGCCGGCTAGTTGGGATGTAGGACTTTTAAGGCAAAAAGGGTAAAGGAGTGGCGGTCTTTGTGACTTAAGCTTCCAAATAAGATCTCAGTTGCAGACTTCCAGGCACCGTCTTGTGACTCAGTGTGTCACTGATGATTGTGATTGATCTACATGTTCCTGCAAAGCAAACTGATAAGTCATGGTCTTTTGATCTTTCTATGAGAGAACAAAAACAATGGCATTTGTTTTTGCCAATAATGAGGCATTTTATTATTTACTTGGAGCCTATGTGATGAGTTAAGAATTTTCAGTTCCTGGTTGGTCCCTGTGCTGTTTTCTTCAAGACGACTTGAGCCTGCTCTTTCGAAACCACAAGACATTATCTCAATAATCTGGGGTTATAAATCAGGATTTTGCTCAAGCTAGCAATTTCATGGCGGAAGGGTCAGGCTGAACTTACGCAAATAGGAGTGTCTAAAGGCCTTGTAAGCAAGTGAATAAGGTAGAAAAGTAAGACAGTCTTTGTTGTAGAGTCAGTAACAACAATGAGAATACAGTAGAAAGAAACATAAAAGCAGAAATCAAGAAAGCTGGATCCTAGCTGCTCTTAATATAAGACCAAGGGAAATTAACTTCTGTGGAATTCATGGTTTTCCATTGTAAAGTGAAAAGTTTAGGTTATATACTTCTAGGAATCCCCCCACCTCTAAGATTCTATGTCTTGTAAGCTTTAGATAATAAACACACTAAATTAAACATACAGCTGCAATGTTGTGATTTATAAGAAACATATATTTGGTCATTCAGATGACCAAAATATACTTCCATATACATTTCATGTTCGTCCATGGTTCCTGGCTCACAGCTCCCAAAACCCTTTGGATTTCCTGCGTGACAAGAGCAATGGGAGCATCTTTTGTTAGAGTATTTGCTCTCTTGTCCTCAGTTCCTGAAATCACTTCAGAGCCATTAAGCTGAAATGGGTGTCTTGTTATTCATATCAAGCCCCTTTCCACCACAACTGGGTTTATTAATAGGTGACTTTTAGAAAGAACCTAAGATTTGGGGCTGATTGCCAGGGGAAACAACTAGGAATAGAGCGTTGGAACCTTTAGGTGCCACTCCCTGAGAGAGGGTCTGGAGAGTAAATCAATCACTGATGGCAAACGATTTCCTGAATCATGCCTATGAAATGAAGCCCCCATAAAACCCCAAAATAACGGGTTTCAGAGAGTCTTCAGGTTGGGGAACCAGAATGTTTCCATATCCCTTCGTTCTGGGCCCCAAATTTTAAGAGAACAGAAACTCCTTTCTTTGGGATCTTGTCCTAAGTATCTCTTCATCTGGCTGTTGCTTTGTATCCTTTAATATCCTTTGTAATAAACCATCTAGTGAGTAATCGAAAACCCAAGGAGGAGAGCATGGGAACTTGACTTACAGCCAGTTGGCCAGCAGTACCTGTAACAACCAGGGCTTGCAATTGACCTGTGAAGTAGATGGTGGTCTTATGGGATCGAACCCTTTACCTGTGGAATCTGGTGTTATCTCCGGGTAGATAGAGTGAGAACTGAACTGACTCATAGGACACCCAGCTGATGTCCCTAGCATTGTTTGGTGGTGTGTGTGGGAATCCCCCTCCCCACATTGGAACTGGGCACAGAACTCAAAATAAAAGCCAATTTTTCTGAACCTCATTTTATAAATCTGTAAATTTATGGAATTGGGCTAAAACAGTTCCTGATCTGTATCAGTTCTAACATTGATAAAGCTCTTGTTTCTTTCCAATATTGAGACACTTAGGTTTTGACAGTAGATTATTAATCATTTTGAAGGTTTTGATTTATAATTTGATTCTTTTTTTTTGACTAATCAATGCACTCATTCTATTTATAAGTTTCAAAAGTTAAGTTTTAGAATAAACAACTTTTTTTTAATGTTTTTATACAGTTATTTTTTTTAACATCTTTATTGGAGTATAATTGCTTTACAATGGTGTGTTAGTTTCTGCTGTATAACAAAGTGAATCAGCTATATGTATACATATACCCCCATATCCCCTCCCTCTTGAGCCTCCCTCCCACCCTCCCTATCCCACCCCTATAGGTGGCCACAAAGCACTGAGCTGACCGAGCATTTTTATAATTTGATTCTTATAAAATGACACAATTTTGGACTGTAATGCATGCACATAACTTCAAAGAGTATTATTTAATGCATATAATGTATAAAAAGTAGTCTTAATAGATGTGGTCATTTGATAATAAATCATGCAAAATTAGGGAAATAATTTGTATTCAGTGTCTCTTGCAGATAAAATTCTGTGCTGAGCACTTTGTAAAGTTGGTATAATCTTCAGTACAACACAGTAAAATGGTAGTTCATATGGTATATTAATTTGAAATATTTTGTAGATGAGGAAACCTAGAGATTTAATGCATTGATCTTCCAGGAAATGTGAGCATATTGTAAATGGGAACTAAATCTGAGTTTTTAGACTCCAAAACCTATTGAATATAATAGATCTAATCTAATCTTTATTCAAGTGGAGATAAAAGCTGATTTTAAAGATGTCTAATTATTTCCATTAGAAAACCATATTATTTTAAAAAATAAGTTAAATCTATCATTAAAAAATAAATTAAAAACATATGCAGATGATTATATTTGGAGGATGGGGAAACAGCATCAAAAGTAAGTCCTAGGTAGTGTGTGGAATATGTTCAAGTGGATGGTAACTTTGGAGTTAATTTGTCCAGTGAAATTTATAATGAGTTTAGTTAGAAAAAATATGTAGAACATATTATAAACCTGTCTATAAGGTACATATTTTTGTTTTTATAACAGAAAGTGTTCAGTAATATAAAACATAATTCAGAACTAAGCAAAATTGAACTAAACTAACTTTCACTCATTTCATTCAAAACTAATAACAAATACACCTACTCTCAAAATATTTATTGGGTACTAGTCTATTGTTCATTGACAGCAAGAGAGAGAGCTGGGTGTACAAACATGTTTCACATCTCTGCTTGTGTCACATTTACTATGTTCCCAATGACCAACCCAATTCACATGGCAGAATCTGTAATCAGTGTGTGTGGTGGCCTCCTAAAGGCGTAAGTAAAGGGAAGAAATCATGGCAAGCAGTTTTCTGTTGGCCTATCGCAGTTGCCTACAAAGCCTGAAGTGAGCTACAGAACTCTGCTTCTTTATAAATTGGAGAAGATGCATGGTGTTTTTATGTGGGCGTTAAAAAATGTCACTGATGTTGCAGGCTCAGAAATCTTTAGGAGTTTATATCTTTGCATTTATACGTTTTCCTGGGTGATTGAGATACTTACCATTTTCTGTTCACCAGGTCAGATTAGCATGGCATCAATATGATGGAGAAGTGTGATGTTTTGTAAAATGGAAATATACTATAATAGAGAGCAGAAGAGTCAGCATTGCCTTGAGGTAAGATAGTGCTATTGCTGTCCTTACCATCAAGTGGCAAAATTATGTTAATCCTCTTGACTGTTGAAAGAAAACATTCACCAAATCATTGCCACATACTAAGGATATATTTTTCTGCTCCAATAGAGATACTAGATTCGGTCCAGCATTTGCCATGACCCATTTGTTTTCTGCAGAGATACATGGATGGACTAGCTGTTCCTGGCATGTGTGGCCTCTTCATGCCATTTCCATACTTGGGTGAAACCTAGGAGAGACTAAACAGTGCAGCATGAAGTACATGGGAGTTAACTCTCCGTGGACTGAGTTTTTACCAGTGAGAAGTAAAAGGTGGTAGGGAGCTCAGTAGAGAAATTCCATTTCCTTTCTCCTTCCAGTAGCCCCTTCTGAGAGGTTGTGTAGCAGTAGAGCCTGTCTGGAGACATCCTTTGAGGCAAGTAGACACATCTGCAGCATTTGTTCACATCTTGTAAGCAGTGGGCATGTTGGTTACAAATCACCTTGCATTTCCTCCGTCATTCCCTGCCTCATTTTTCTTTGTCCTCACTCTCATTGACCTGGATTTTCATCTCCCAGATACAGCATCAACAATTTATCTTTGCTTTAGGCTGTGTTTTCTAGGATCCTTGGGATGCTGTCAGTTTAAAAAATGTGAAAGCTGAGAAGAGACCAAAGGTTGCCCAATAATTATGTCTATATGTCACAGTCATGGCATGTTTTTGGTGCAAAATGGATTTCCTTCTTGTCTTTCACAGAGTTTGTTAAAAATTGACCATCTGTTTTGTGAGACACACTTTCCTTTATTTCCCAAATAGATTACTAATACTTAACTCCTTAAGCCCATTTCTCTTACTCCTGCTGTCATCATCATTCCCAACTTTCCTTTCTTTTTTTTTTATTTAATTTTTTATACAGCAGGTTCTTATTAGTCATCAGTTTTATACACATCAGTGTATACATGTCAATCCCAATCGCCCAATTCATCACACCACCACCCCCACCCACCGCGGCTTTCCCCCCTTGGTGTCCATACGTTTGTTCTCTACATCTGTGTCTCAATTTCTGCCCTGCAAACTGGTTCATCTGTACCATTTTTCTAGGTTCCACACATACGCGTTAATATACGATATTTGTTTTCTCTTTCCGACTTACTTCACTCTGTATGACAGTCTCTAGATCCATCCATGTCTCAACAAATGACCCAATTTCATTCCTTTTTATGGCTGAGGAATATTCCATTGTATATGTACCACATCTTCTTTATCCATTCGTCTGTCTATGGGGATTTAGGTTGCTTCCATGACCTGGCTATTGTAAACAGTGCTGCAGTGAACATTAGGGTGCATGCGTCTTTTTGAATTGTGGTTTTCTCTGGGTGTACGCCCAGTAGTGGGATTGCTGGATCATATGGTAATTCTATTTTTAGTTTTTTAAGGAACCTTCGTACTGTTCTCCATAGTGGCTGTATCAGTTTACATTCCCACCAACAGTGCAAGAGGGTTCCCTTTTCTCCACACCCTCTCCAGCATTTGTTGTTTGTAGATTTTCTGATGAAGCCCATTCTAACTGGTGTGAGGTGATACCTCATTGTAGTTTTGATTTGCATTTCTCTAATAATTAGTGATGTTGAGCAGCTTTTCATGTGCTTCTTGGCCATCTGTATGTCTTCTTTGGAGAAATGTCTATTTAGGTCTTCTGCCCATTTTTGGATTGGGTTGTTTGTTTTTTTAATACTGAGCTGCATGAGCTGTTTATATATTTTGGAGATTAATCCTTTGTCCGTTGATTCGTTTGCAAATATTTCCTCCCATACTGACGGTTGTCTTTTTGTCTTGTTTATGGTTTCCTTTGCTGTGCAAAAGCTTTGAAGTTTCATTAGGTCCCATTTGTTTATTTTTGTTTTTATTTCCGTCACTCTAGGAGATGGATCAAAAATGATCTTGCTGTGATTTATGTCAAAGAGTGTTCTTCCTATGTCTTCCTCTAAGAGTTTTATAGTGTCCGGTCTTACATTTAGGTATCTAATCCATTTTGAGTTTATTTTTGTGTATGGTGATAGGGAGTGTTCTAATTTCATTCTTACATGTAGCTGTCCAGTTTTCCCAGCAGCACTTGTTGAAGAGACTGTCTTTTCTCCATTGTATATCCTTACCTCCTTTGTTATAGATTAGTTGACCATAGGTGCATGGGTTTACCTCTGCGCTTTCTATCTTGTTCCATTGATCTATGTTTCTGTTTTTGTGCCAGTACCATATTGTCTTGATTACTGTACCTTTGTAGTATAGTCTGAAGTCAGGGAGTCAGATTCCTCCAGCTCCGTTTTTTCCCTCAAGACTGCTTTGGCTATTGGGGTCTTTTGTGTCTCCATACAAATTTTAAGATTTTTTGTTCTAGTTCTGTAAAAAATGCCATTGGCAATTTGATAGGGATTGCATTGAATCTGTAGATTGCTTTGGGTAGTATAGTCATTTTCACAATGTTGATTCTTCCAATCCAAGAACATGGTGTATCTCTCCATCTGTTGTTATCATCTTTAATTTCTTTCATCAGGGTCTTATAGTTTTCTGCATACAGGTCTTTTGTCTCCCTAGGTAGGTTTATTCCTAGGTATTTTATTCTTTTTGTTGCAGTGGTAAATGGGAGTGTTTCCTTAACTTCTCTTTCAGATTTTTCATCATTACTGTATAGGAATGCAAGAGATTTCTGTGCATTAATTTTGTATCCTGCAACTTTATCAAATTCATTGATTAGCTCTAGTAGTTTTCTGGGGACATCTTTAGGATTCTCTATGTATAGTATCATGTCATCTGCAAACAGTGACAGTTTTACTTCTTTTTTTCCAAATTGTATTCCTTTTATTTCTTTTTCTTCTCTGATTGCCGTGGCTAGGACTTCCAAAACTATGTTGAATAATAGTGGTGAGAGTGGACATCCTTGTCTTCTTCCTGATATTAGAGGAAATGCTTTCAGTTTTTCACCATTGAGAATGATGTTTGCTGTGGGTTTGTCGTGTATGGCCTTTATTATGTTGAGGTAGGTTCCCTCTATGCCCACTTTCTGGAGAGATTTCATCATAAATGGGTGTTGAATTTTGTCAAAAGCTTTTTCTGCATCTATTGAGATGATCATATGGTTTTTATTCTTCAATTTGTTAATATGGTGTATCACATTGATTGATTTGCATATATTGAAGAATCCTTGAATCCCTGGGATAAACCCCACTTGATCATGGTGTATGATCCTTCTAATGTGTTGTTGGATTCTGTTTGCTAGTATTTTGTTGAGGATTTTTGCATCTATAGTCATCAGTGATATTGGTCTCTAATTTTCTTTTTTTGTAGTATCCTTGTCTGGTTTTGGTATCAGGGTGATGGTGGCCTCAGAGAATGAGTTTGGGTGTGTTCCTTCCTCTGCAATTTTTTGGAAGAGTTTGAGAAGGATGGGTGTTAGCTCCTCTCTAAATATTTGATAGAATTCACCTGTGAAGCCATCTGGTCCTGGACTTTTGTTTGTTGGAAGATTTTTAATCACAGTTTCAATTTCATTACTTGTGATTGGTCTGTTCATATTTTCTATTTCTTCCTGGTTCAGTCTTGGAAGGTTATACCTTTCTAAGGATTTGTCCATTCCTTCCAGGTTGTCCATTTTATTGGCATAGTGTTGCTTGTAGTACTCTCTTAGGATGCTTTGTATTTCTGCGGTGTCTGTTGTAACTTCTCCTTTTTCATTTCTAATTTTATTTATTTGAGTCCTCTCCCTCTTTTTCTTGATGAGTCTTGCTAATGATTTATCAATTTTATTTATCTTCTCAAAGAACCAGCTTTTAGTTTTATTGATCTTTGCTATTGTTTTCTTTGTTTCTATTTCATTTATTTCTGCTCTGATCTTTATGATTTCTTTCCTTCTGCTAACTTCGGGTTTGTTTTTTCTTCTTTCTCTAGTTCCTTTAGATATAAGATTAGATTGTTTATTTGAATTTTTTTTGTTTCTTGAGGTAGGCTTATATAGCTATAAACTTCCCTCTTAGAACTGCTTTTGCTGCATCCCATAGGTTTTGGATTGTCGTGTTTTCATTGTCATTTGTCTCTACGTATTTTTTGATTTCCTCTTTGATTTCTTCTGTGATCTCTTGGTTATTTAGTAACATATTGTTTACCCTCCATGTGTTTGTGTTTTTTACGTTTTTTCCCGTGTAATTCATTTCTAATCTCATAGTGTTGTGGTCAGAAAAGATGTTGATATGATTTCAATTTTCTTAAATTTACTGAGGCTTGATTTGTGACCCAAGATATGATCTGTCCTGGAGAATGTTCCATGCGCACTTGAGAAGAAAGTGTAATCTGCTGTTTTTGGATAGAATGTCCTATAAATATCAATTAAATCTATCTGGTCTATTGTCATTTAAAGCTTCTGTTTCCTTATTTATTTTCATTTTGGATGATCTGTCCATTGGTGTAAGTGAGGTGTTAAAGTTCCCCACTATTATTGTGTTACTGTCAATTTCCTCTTTTACAGCTGTTAGCAGTGGCCTTATGTATTGAGGTGCCCCTGTGTTAGGTGCATATATATTTATAATTGTTATGTCTTCTTTTTGGATTGCTCCCTTGATCATTATGTAGTGTCCTTCCTTGTCTCTTGTAACATTCTTTATTTTAAAGTCTATTTTATCTGATATGAGTATTGCTACTCCAGCTTTCTTTTGATTTCCATTTGCATGGAATATCTTTTTCCATCCCCTCACTTTCAGTCTGTATGTGTCCCTAGGTCTGAAGTGGGTGTCTTGTAGACAGCATATAGATGCGTCTTGTTTTTGTATCCATTCAACAAGCCTGTGTCTTTTGGTTGGAGCATTTAATCCATTCACGTTTAAGGTAATTATCGATATGTATGTTCCTATGACCATTTTCCTAATTGTTTTGGGTTTGTTTTTGTAGGTCCTTTTCTTCTCTTGTGTTTCCCACTTAGAGAAGTTCCTTTAGCATTTGTTGTAAAGCTGGTTTTGTGGTGCTGAATTCTCTTAGCTTCTGCTTGTCTGTAAAGCTTTTGATTTCTCCATCGAATCTGAATGAGATCCTTGCTGGGTAGAGTAATCTTGGTTGTAGGTTCTTCCCTTTCATCACTTTAAGCATAACATGCCACTCCCTTCTGGCTTGTACAGTTTCTGCTGAGAAATCAACTGTTAACCTTATGGGAGTTCCCTGGTATGTTATTTGTCATTTTTCCCTTGCTGCTTTCAATAATTTTTCTTTGTCTTTAATTTTTGCCAATTTGATTACTATGTGTCTCAGCGTGTTTCTCCTTGGGTTTATCCCGTATGGGACTCCCTGCGCTTCCTGGACTTGGGTGGCTATTTCCTTTCCCATGTTAGGGAAGTTTTCGAGTATAATCTCTTCAAATATTTTCTGGTCCTTTCTCTTTCTCTTCTCCTTCTGGGACCCCTATAATGCGAATGTTGTTGCGTTTAATGTTGTCCCAGAGGTCTCTTAGGCTGTCTTCATTTCTTTTCATTCTTTTTTCTTTATTCTGTTCTGCAGCAGTGAATTCCACCATTCTGTTCCAGGTGACTTATCCGTTCTTCTGCCTCATTTATTCTGCTATTGATTCCTTCTAGTGTAGTTTTCATTTCAGTTATTGTATTGTTCATCTCTGTTTGTTTGTTCTTTAATTCTTCTAGGTCTTTGTTAAACATTTCTTGCATCTTCTCGATCTTTGCCTCCATTGTTTTTCCGAGGTCCTGGATCATCTTCACTATCATTATTCTGAATTCTTTTTCTGGAAGGTTGCCTATCTCCACTTGATTTAGTTGTTTTTCTGGGGTTTTATCTTGTTCCTTCATCTGGTACATAGCCCTCTGCCTTTTCATCTTGTCTATCTTTCTGTGAATGTGGTTTTTGTTCCACAGGCTGCAGGATTGTATTCTTGCTTCTGCTGACTGCCGTCTGGTGGATGAGGCTATCTAAGAGCAACTTTCCTCTTTCTAATACAGAAAAGTCTTACATGCTTAAAAAAAAATTCCAAGTTAGTGGAAGCAACAATTACATGTATTAGCTGCACAGATTAAGCAAGAATGATATAAAAATGGGTTCAAAATCTAACAGGCAGTTGGAGGTTGATTGCTTATTATACCAATATTTATTAATCAACAATGTCTATATATTATTGGATTAGTTGATATTTATTTTCTAATTTTTAGTGATCCAGAACTGAACTTTTGATTTTCTGACTTAGGCAGTGTTTAATAGGATAGTGAACTTATATCATTAACCATATGACTGGCCAAAGGAGACAAGCAAAAATACGTTATTCAACTATATGATGTATTATTGGATCTGATTTTGATCAAAGTCAGTTTGCTGAACAATAGTGGTATACATTACCCAGACTATCTCTTAGTTATAAATTATCAAACTACATCCTTATATATAATTTAAAATCTTCCCTCCATTAATCTCATCCTTTGGAGTATAAATATTTCCCTCAGTTACAATCCAGATAAAACACAAGATGGACCACGTGTACCTGTGACTCTGTCTGCTATTTAGTTAATTTGTATGAGACTTTTAAATGCAATATTATTTTATGGGAATGCATCCCCTCTGCCAGTACAACCAGTGCAAGTTTTCTAGATTGAGGCTAGCAGTAGGCAGAAGAAAACCTCAGGAAAACTTTATTTAGAGAAATAAAATGTTATATCCATGAAATAAAGGAAAGATGCTACACAAACAAGATTATCGGTTGAAAGTTCTTTTATTGAATAAATGAAAAATATTATAAATAAAATTTTAATTAAGGACATTGGTTTTCTGACAAGAAGAAATACTAGATTTGGTATTAATCCCATGCCTAGGACAATTTACAAACGTGAAAATGTATGTGAAAGAATCTCTTAGGAGATCAGAAATCACATATTATAGGACATAGGTATTTGTAGAGGAGAAACAAATGAGGTGAACCCTACAGTTGCACCAGCTGACTTCGTATAGTGAACTTTGAAAACAAAATCTAGAGAAGGGAACCCAGGCATAAACTGGCAGTGTCTTTGAATTGAACATACAAAGTTAGGGTCTGCAGATGCCAAGGCAGCTAGACAGTGCAGGGCAGGGTAGTGGAGAGGAGAGAGTCACCCACAAAGAGTGCTACATAGGTCTGCAAAGGGTCTTTCTCATGCCTTCATCTGGGTAATGATCAGGATGTGCATGTACGGAAAATAACCTAGGCTCGCAGCAGAACCAGCCCAGAGGAGCAGAGGGAAGAGGGAGCAGTGCTGGAAATCACTCAGCGTCATGTTTAGTTCGTGTTACCACCAGCCAAAGTATAAAACCTTAACATTTAAGTATATAAGATAGAGTATTAAAAATTTCATTGCTTCAATAGTGGGACAAAAATAGACCCTATAATACCTGCTGCACTCTTTATACCTAGTCTCATACACAAGAATTGACTCAATATGGATGTAAATGTAAACCCTAAATCTTATAAATCTTTAAGAAGAAAATACATCCTTGCATTAGGCCAAGATATTTTAGATTTACAAATAAAGGATATCTATAAAAAAGCACATTGATAAATTTAAAGCTTCTATTCTTTGAAAGAAACTTAGGTAATGAAAATAAATGCCACATACTGGAGATAATGTTTCAAATTTTATATCTGTTGGAGCACTTGTACCTAGAATGTATAAAGAACTCTCAAAATTCAATAAGAAAATAGATACCCATTTAAAAATGGGCATAAGATTTGAGCAGATACCGCTCCCCCCAAAAGATATGTGTGGATAGCAAGTAAGCACATGGACAAATGGCCATCATTACTTATTAAGGATGTGGAAGTTAAAATCACAGTATGTCATGATACACCTATCAGAAATGCTAAAATTCAAATCCTCACCATAGCAAGTGTTAGCAAGAATGTGGAAGAACTGGAACTCTTATACTCTGCTGCAGAAATTTAAATTGTTATACCATTTTGAAAAACATATTTTGTTTCTTAATAATAAAAGGGTGATCTGCCATATAATCTGGCAATTCCGCTCCTAGATACATGCCAAAGATAAAAAAAAAACATATGTCCATACAAAAACATGCAAACGAGTATTCATAGCAACTTTATTTGTTACAGGACAAAGATGGAGTTACCCTGAAAGTCTATCAACCAATGAATGGATTAAAAATGTATGGCATATCCATTCAGTGGGATGCCACTCAGATTTTTAAAAATGAACTCTTGGTACAGCAACTAAATGGATAAATCTCAAAATAATTTTACTGAGTGAAGAAAGCTAGGCAAAAAGCATATTGTCTGTTATTCCACTTATAGAAAATTCTATAAATTATGAACAAATCTAGTTAAAATGTGAATCAGTGGTTTCCCCTGATTGAATTATGAGTGTCAGGCAGGAATATAAAGTGACATCAGGAAACTTTTGGCGTTGATTAATTTCACTGTCTTGAGCAGGGTGATGGTTTTTCAGATGTATACATATGTAAAATTTATCAAAATGTACACTTTTACTATATGTACTTTATTACATGCCAATTAGGTTTCAAAAAAATGGTAGCATGTATAACAGAGTGATCTGACAGTTTGGTTAACCAGCCTTTCTTTGTATTTCACAGTTACCTCTGTGACATACATTTGCAACATCCCATTTGGATGATACTTTTTTTTTTTTTCTTTTTAAAGAAGGAGGAAGGACTTTACCTCTAACTTGTATACAGAGCATAAGTGCTTGTTATGTCCCAATGGAGAGAAGGTTGTCCTGTTATGAGGGATGCCTTTCTGGATGCTCTCGTCTGATCCTTCATCTCCCCTCTGGGTAAATCCATAACTCTCTGGCAAAAGCAAGCAGAAGGAAGAACAATTTAGGCAGCAAGTCGTTGGAGTTTCTCATTCACTGAGGTGAATCACAGAGGACAAGGGTCGTAACCATCCACAGTAGCCCCCCTTCCCAGGCTCCTCTTGGCCAACAACGCCAAAGAATACGAGAGGAAACAGGTGAAAAGCCACAAGCTTTATTACGTACACTCATCTCAAAAAGCATCACTGGGAAGAATAATAGGTATGTGCTCTTTAAGAATCCCCTGCAGCACGTAACCTCCAGTTCATCCTTTCTTTACATTTTTCAATTTTTCCCTATTGATTTGGATGTTTGGAGACAAATTATCCTAATTTTCTTCTGCATTCTTCACCCAGTTTTGGCCTCGTTAGATATGAATAGCTCTGCTCTTAATAATAGTTTACTTGATTCGGTATTTTCTCTTTATTCTGTGGGGTTCTTTGCCAGAGAATGCAGGAGAGTTTCATGTGCAATTTCAGCTTTCTTTAAAACCAGAAAATCATCTTGGTTAGGCAACTACTGGATTTTGCTTATCTCCTTTTTGTAAAAGACAGAGTGCAATACTATTTGTTTTCCCCTATTTTAGACGCACTAAGAACAATGAGAATAAGTGAATACCACCGGTTCCTCCGTGCTCTTCATTTTACAATTCTATTCCATATCTCAATGTACAAAGTCACCTGAGTATGCTTGAAGAGTATTCTGTTAAATCTGACCAAACAAAAATGCTGCTGCCCTAGTAAAGAACAGGTTAGGAAGAAGTTGTATAACAGAAATTTTGGCAAAAACATGTGGAACAATTCTTTTCTTTCTAAGGCTGCATATCATGTGGGGCTCTATGTCCTTCTCACTTAAGGCCCTCCTCTAGAGGATTATTCATTCCGACAAGGTTTGGTTTTTTTTTTTTTCTATCTCACTAGAGACAGAAACAAACCTTAGGAAAGGCATTTATATATATACGTATATATATATATATTCTGTTCACAGAGAAGAAAAAATATTTTTTATCAAAAATCAGTTTTATGAAACTTGATTTCCACTGTTAATAGACATTACAAGCAGCAAAACCCTGCTATGTATTTGCTTTCTGTTAATGAAAGTCATCTGGCTAGGTGGAGCTCTGAGTGGATGCTGAAATAACAGATTTGTACACCGCCTGTTAAGGACTCTTACAGATGTATGACCTTGAAGACCTTGAGAACTCATGGTCATGGACTATGTGTCATCTATCTCTAGCTGCCTGCCAACCATCCATGCATGGTGTCAGGGATCCTCATTCCTCACAGCTTAAATACCATTCTGTACTTCTTAAATCACTTAGACATCCAGTATACAGTGCACTTAGAACAAATTTTTGCTGTGTTTTTTTTTTTTTCCTTCTGGACTCTTCCCTCCAAAGTGTTGCTGGTTCTTTGCTCTTGGAACACAAACTATGTTTTATGAAACCTCAAAAATCAACATTTGGACCTCTTAAAAGTCAGCTGTGCCATGTTGAAGGAAACGCATTCTTAGTTACTTTATTCTGATGCTTATATTGAGCTGAAGGTGGGTGGCTGTGAGCAGAGAAAATGAAGGGGGATCAGGAGGGCAGCGGTAAGAAGAAAGAAAATAATTTGTAGAAATGAGCGGTGCTTATTGAATAACTTTGAAATAATTCAAGTTGTTTATCCCCACTGTACATTTCATTTAATCTATCCAGCCACTCTGTGAACACCGTATGTGTCTGATACCACATAATATAAAGAAGAAAAGGGAAGCTCAGTGAAGTCAGGTAATGGCCCCAAAGCCATACAACCGGTTGACAGCAGACAGAGATTTTACACATTAGTTTTATTTGTCCAAACAACATTCCACTAAGCTCCACTGTACCAAGTGTTGCCTACATTTCCCCAAGATCTACATTAATTACCTTCTGTTTTCAAAAGATGTGGGTGCCTGGAACTCTGATGAGGAAAGTGAGAATAAAGCTACAGAAGAACCAGTGTCTAGGCAAAGATTTATCCTAGTACCGGCAACTCCAAGAATTTTTGAAAAGTTCTTGTTTAGTTCATAGTCTGGTTTCTGGATGAAACTATAAGGGCAGCATTTACCTGGGAACAGAATGAATTTTCTGTGCTGGATAGATATTGGATGAGAGTTTCCTAAGTTCCTCACTTTGCAGGGAGGGTTTGGTCCTAGGTCCAGCTGTTCTTCATCCACCTAGCCTGGAATCAGAATCAGATCTGTAGACTGGCCTTGTTTGAATCCCTCCTGGCTATAGTATTTGGAGAATTAAGCCCAAGTTTAAAACTTTGGCTTTCCAAGTTTACGGAATTCATAATGATTCACTGTAAATTATTTCAAACTAAATATTATAACTTAGAGAACCTCTGATCTCAGGTGCATTTCTAATCTTTTATATGGAAGTGCATCTTTCTTGTTTTCTACTCTTTAGCATGAAAATTCAAGCACAACGGTTTCTTTCAAATGTCTCTTAGGGATGCAGTATGATATTCTTGGCCAGCAGCAGGAATGAGAAGTAGAGTATTAATTTTATGAAGTACTTGACAATCCTTGCATGACACTTTGGAGAATTATAAATATCATTAGCACTATTAAATTAGATGCTTCAATTTACAGTTGTAGTTAATTACTTTACATATTGACAAAATTGTCACAGCTGGGTATTTTAAACATCACCCTGGTACAGTACATATAATTTTATGTAACATATTAGCCTTTCAAAATAGTTTTCCCCTCATTAACATTACCAATATTAGTTATATATAATAGCAAACATTTTTTTTTTTACTTTTATAGCATTATGCTGTTAAAGAAAAACCAATTACAATATTTAGGAAGGATCCTGTAAATTTTGGTTCATGTTGCTTTGGTTGCTCAAATACACAGAGATAAAACTTTCTGAGAGTGAAAGTAACAATTCTAGAAATTCTTTGTCTTGAAAAATTTTCAAGTATATCAAATATAACAATAAAGTGTGTGTGTGTGTGTGTGTGTGCATGCACTCTCCTCCTGAATATGGCTAATAGTTCATTAGTTATTTGCCACAGTTATAAATATGACTGATTTTTTTTCTGCTTGTATAAACAATTTAATGACTATCTGTTCCTATTAAACAAGCAAGATATCTGATGTATTAAAGAACTCAGAAGCTGAGTCACTTCACTTTTTAAATTTAATATGACAAGATTATTGCAAGGCCATTCTGATATTCTCATTGAGAATGCTACATACATATGTGTGGAAATGTCATGACTTTATTACATCTACGTGAATTGGGAACTAAATGTAGTTCATTGTTAAAGTGTGAGTAGTAGTGGTTTAAAAAAAAGGTAAACTTTCTGAGAATGCAGTGTATCAAATGATTGGGGCACTCTCTGAACAGGATATTAGTATAAAGACATCTGTTCATGGGGACCAAAAGAAAAGCAAACAAAAGCAGTTATGGAAAATTCTAATGATGAATGTTTGTATTGTTGGGGAGGAAAAATTTTCCTCTATCTTTCTCGGTTTTTCTGACTGGCCTAATAATTAAATTGACATGAGACAGTAACAGAAGAAAAAAAAAATTTAATTACATATGTACAGGGACTCCATAAGAGCCAAACGACAGTCAGGCAATTTAGGTTTATATGCTGTTCTGAGATGAAGAGAAGAGGGTAGGCATCTGGGACTTGAAAAGGGAGGAAGATAATTCACAGTTGGCTGAAAAGAACAAATGTTTGATAAATAAATTGTTGCTGGACGTATGGAAACAATAAGACACAGAGAGGAAATTTAAAAAATAGACTTTGGTAAGTTCTTGTCTACACACTCCTAGTTCTTATTATACTGTAGTTATTTATCTATGGTGAAAGCTCCCTGCCTGGAGCAGGTCCTCTATCTAAATTCTTTTACGCAGTTGAGGGGAAGATAAAAGTGTCTTCCTGAATCTTTTGGGCCTTGATTGCTTTCAACTGAAAATAATCTGCATGCCCAAATGGCATATCTTGAGGCAGCCTGCCCTGAACCCCATCAGTTTAAAGGGTGTGCTATATGAGATATGTAAGTATTAAGATTCAATTGAATGTTAGGAGGAATCTAAAGTATAGTCAATTCGCATTTTGTACCTAGATTTTTTAGCAAGTTTATTGAGTTCAGCACTCTGAACGATGGGGTCCTCAGGGGGCTGAGTTAACCACAAAACAACTTTAGGTCTCTCTTTGATCTGAATAGCTCTAAGAAAAAATTAACCATTTGTGTGTAAAGTTACTGAAAACCAATTTTAAAATAGGGAACCGGGAGAGGTGGCAAGTTGGCTACCACATGTTCAAACAGTTGTCCATTAAATTAAATTGATTGTTAATTATTAAAGGGGATTCTCTAGAATTCTAAAGGATTCTCTTCTTTCAACTGGGGCCTGATGTCAGGGTGGAGCTGGGCTGTGGGGTGTAAAGCCAGATGCTGGAATTACTTTGGAAACTTGAAATTCTGTCTGGCTGAGTGCCAAACGTAATGAAAATACAAATGTCCTTCATAAACAAGCATTATTGTTCCAAATTTGACACATTTCTTGGGTCACAACACAAGTCCATTCATTGAGATCAATGCTTGGCGTAATCAGGAAAAGATCCCTCGTAATTTGAAGTTCTGCCTCATAGCTTACACTTCACTTTAACTCAGTGACATGTTTTTGGTCCATTTTAGTCCAAAGATAACTTTACTAAAATCTCTTGTTTTTGCTGAAACCATTTGTTTTTCCTACACTTTTTTTTTTAATGGATTCTTTGTAGTTAGCCTTTATTGTTCCTTGTGTTCTTTCTTGTAATACAAGGTTGTGTTCTGAGTTTCTTTAGCATCTGACTCTGGGAAGCTAGCTCAGCTCAGCCCTGCCCAGCGGGGGTGGATGTCAAGGCTTGTTTTCCAGGTCTAAGTGGTTGATTGATTCCTCATTCAGCCCAACTCTTGATTACTCCTTGAAACCAACCGGGGCCCAGGCTTGCTCCAGCTAGATGCCTCAACTCTGAGTTTCTTTCATGGGAAACAAGTAACTAGCATTTTTCACATTAAAACAGCCCACTTATTTAGGGGATGAGGGTCTAGTTTGGGGTTTGTCTGAGATCTGCAGCCATGGATGTTACACCTAACATTCTCTTGTGTCTTTTTTTTTTTTTTTTAATAGATTTATTTATTTATTTTTGGCTGCGTTTGGTCTTCGTTGCTGCACACGGGCTTTCTCTAGTTGCGGCGAGCGGGGGCTGCTCTTCGTTGCGGTGCGCGGGCTTCTCATTGCAGTGGCCTCTCTTGTTGCGGAGCACGGGCTCTAGGCGCACGGGCTTCAATAGTTGTGGTGCGTGGGCTCAGTAGTTGTGGCTCTTGGGCTCTAGAGCGCAGGCTCAGTAGTTGTGGCACACGGGCTTAGTTGCTCTGCGGCATGTGGGATCTTCCCTGACCAGGGCTCAAACCCGTGTCCCCTGCATTGGCAGGCAGATTCTTAACCACTGCACCACCAGGGAAGCCCTCTCTTGTATCTTTGTTTTATCTTAATTGTTGTTCAGAGGCCTCATATTTTGGATTCTGGATTTCTAATAACCACTTCTTCAATTTTAACTGTGGTTAAGAATTTGTGCATCTCATTTTTAGTTCTACTTCAGGATGATTTAACAGAAAAAAAAAGAGAAATAATCAATTTACTTCTCCAGAATTCTTCACCAGTGCTTTAAAAAAACCAAAACAAGTGTTTGTCCTTTGCTTCGTATCCTACTAAATACCCTTCCCAGCGGAGGTGTTGCTCCTCTCCCTCCCCAGATGTGTAAAACCAGTTCTTGGCAATTTCCCTTTTGTTCAAGCAGAATATAAAACTGGTGAAGCAAAGACATCCAGTGATCATCTTCTGGAATGCAGTTCTTTGGGGCAGAAGTACATATATCGTTGTTCAAAATACTTAAAAGAATAATGGACTTGTGATCACTAATTTAAAGGTCAAAGAGGTAAGATGGCATTTCAGTGGGGTTTTGTCATGTCTATAGCCAAGGCATTACTTTTTCTTTCTATCTTACTTTTTAATACAGCTTGTAAAGCAGAAACCTTTTTGAGGTCCATGCCATTTTGCCACGTCTCTGATATTTTTTCTCATACTGAACAGGAGAGGAATGAATACAAAATACTCTGTCCTTGAGGTTATTTAGAGCTGAACTTTTGACTCTTTCTCAGCTTGAATCTGTGAATCTTGTTAGACAAAAAAGGCTCAACCCTTGAAGTGATGAAACCTTAGAAGTGAACCCCACACAGCAAACGTTCACCCTGAGGCCCCTCAGCTGCTGCCAGCTTCTCTGAGATCCCGTAAAATTATTCAGGGCCATTGGCTCAGCTCTTCCAACTGCTGAGCTACCTCTTCTCTCATCTCTCTGATAGTGTATTTCTGACAAAGCCACAAGGGTGAATGTGAGTTTACAGAATGTGGACACCTATCAGAGTTCCTTAGGAATCCGGTTTCTCTAATTGTGTCAGCTCACGATAACTTACAGAGAGTCCGTTGCAATCAGGGGCTATAGAAGATATCTGTATTTCATATTTCTTCACATTGCTGGCTGAGAGCAACCCTAAATGTCAAATATTTCTTTAGACATCACTCTACTGAAATAAAAATTATCTTCTCACATATGCCATCTTCTCTTTGTTTCTACTATTTTTTCTAATACTTAGTAATCATTTCCCACTACCAATTAGAAAGTGGTTGTTCAATTAATTCAAGATATAAAATGAATAAACCCTGGGGATTATGTAGAGCATGGTGATTATAACTAATAATACTGTATTGTATACCGAAAATTTGCTAAGAGAGTAAATCTTGTTTTCTCCCCTCCCCCACCATGGTATCCATGTGAGGTGATTAACGTGATCATGGTAATCAGTTCACAATGAACATATACATTAAATCATGTTGTACACCTTTAAAAACTTCACGTGTTACAACTGAAATATATCCAATTTTAATTTGTCAATCATATCTCAGTACAGCTGGGGAAAAATATAGCTTCCAAATGTTTTAAATACTATGTTACAGTTTGATAATGTCATCTACAATTATTTATGTGTGGGTTTCTTCGTGTATTTTTTTTAAATTTATTTATTTCATTTTTGGCTGCGTTGGGTTTTCGTTGCTGCGCGTGGGCTTCCTCTAGTTGCAGCAAGCGGGGGCTACTCTTCGTTGCAGTGCGTGGGCTTCTCATTGCGGTGTCTTCTCTTGTTGAGGAACACGGGCTGTAGGCGCGTGGGCTTCAGTAGTTGTGGCACACGGGCTCAGTAGTTGTGGCTCGCGGGCTCTAGAGCACAGGCTCAGTAGTTGTGGCGCACGGGCTTAGTTGCTCCGCGGCATGTGGGATCTTCCCGGACCAGGGTTCGAACCCATGTCCCTTGCATTGGCAGGTGGATTCTTAACCACTGCACCACCAGGGAAGTCCCTATATGTAGGTTTCTACTATAGTTTATCTCAAGAGAACTTTCAAATGATACATTAGATTGGAATAGTGTGTATCATCACTTTTTTTTTTTGCTTTTAAAAGACTTTTAACAACATGCCTGTTATAAGGAAATTGAAGACAGTACTATTAATTTAAAATTCAATGTGTCCTCACAAAATATTAAGGAAAAAGAGTAACTTAGAGGCCTTTCAAATTTATTATTGTTATTATTATTATTATATTCTTAACTTTGGAGCAGTCATGCTGTTTCATTTGCGTGAGGAGTCTATTTTCCCACCTCTTTCCCTCTTCCTTCTGTAATAAGTGTTGTTAATAATTTCTGATATCACCAGAATGTATAAATTTAATTATCTTGATCAGTAGCCACAACTTTTTTCCTTTTCTTTGTGTGTTTCTGGCCACCTGTCACAAGAACATGATGCACTGAGGCCAAATAGCTCTTCATCTTCTAATTACTCTTGGTTAAGGGCTTAGAAAAGTGTGTTGAAAATCACAGAGCAGGTCGGATGAGCACAGAGCCACATATGTGATCACAACCAAGTGTTCGTCTGAGCAGGAAAGAAAACAGTCTATTTCCTAGCAGTAAAGAGCTGATAGAGGAATACGATTTTTCTAGGCTATAAGGAAAACTCCTACAGAATTATTTAGAAGGGACATATTTTCTCATGTGTCTTGAACAGTTTTGATGAATCCTTAGCTGGAGGATGAACTACATGCTTCATAAATCCTCCCCTGAGCATGATTTCATAAACTTTTACCCAGTTGATACCTGAAAAATGATGGTATGGAGCAATTAGATTATGATCTCGGTATTTCCCAAATCTTTAATTACTCTTGTAAGGAATATATATTTATATATTAATTTTTTCAGAGGTGTTTTTAAACCATTACATGCTTTAATAATATAAAATACTTAGCATTTAAACTGCTCCTTTTCTGTACGGAATGATGAGTTTTCCAGAGAAATTAGGAGACATTTACAGAAAAAGGGCCATATTACATCATGTAGCTTGTAGTCCTATCACTTAAATTCCTGAGAAGAATATCTAATAAATATATTGAGTTGTCACAAAATAACCTAAGCCTTTTCAAGAGCTAGCTATGTAAAACTTCAAACACTGCTGACTAGGCCAGTTATTAATTTTTAAAGTATAATATAAAGACTACAGAGTTTCAAATACTTATGAAAGGGAATGATTTAAGAAGCTTTTGCTTACACACACAAGTTACTTTTTTCCTTAGAATTTGAATCTCTAAAACATTATGGTGATGATTATTATATAACAACCCCAGATAGTTAAAAGCCTTCCTAAAGTGGCTTATCATAATTCTTTCACATATTTTAGTGAGGGAATTTATTTTAAAAATATATTAATAATAAAATCAAGTATGCAGTTGTTATAAATGAGATCAAGATAGGTTGATAAGTTACAACAAATGTATTTTTTCTGTGTAATGCATTTGCATTTATAGATATGAATTAAAATAGCCATTCCCTTATTAGAACTTAAGAGAGAAATATGAAATGAGGTTTATTTTCTTAACGTTCAGAATTTATTTTCTTATTATAACTATATGAGCATGATTGCAACATTATCCCAAGTGAATTGTTCAGTACTTTCACTGATGTAGTAGCTATGTGCTTGAAATATTTTGCAAAAATTCTTGTTAACAACTCTGTTATTTTTTCTCCTTTTACTTATTTTCAGCCAATAAAGCCATGTGAACCAATATTATACTGTTCTAATTTAATGACTAAATCAAAAGCTTTGCTATCTACCACTTAACAGATAGGTTTATGGTTTTTGGTCAGTTTCCTTTGTTTATAAGTTTCTTTCATTTGACAGCCAGGAATTTAAATGTCCATAGATTTTATATTAGTTAGAGCTGAGCTCATCCTCACTGTGAATTGTGCCTGTGCCCTTTCATTTGATTGTTGCAAACAGAAGGTGCCATAAGGCTGCAATGAATCAATCTGACTCTACCCTCATGTAATGGGCTAGCCTTTTTACCTTTTTTTTTTTGGTCTGAAAATGTGATTTGAAACTTAAAAAGAAATACATTTTCTTCTAAACTTGCAGTGACAAGCATATAAACTGAGAATGTGCTGGTTTTGCAATTATGTAGAAGACATTTGTCACAGTTTCCCTTACTGACACACTAATTAATATCTATTTTACTTTCTAAAATTATAATATAAACAGACAAGTACACAACCCTTTGCCAGTGTGTTTATATTAATACCTAATTAAAAATCATTGTAAACTGAATTGAATTTGCCTTTAATTTTATTTAAAATGCTGTTAGATTTGAGTAAGATACACAACAGTTACATAATATATGTTATACCAATTACTGAGGTTTCTGTTACCTACAGTGAGAAATATAAAACTTTGAGTATTGTGAACTGTTAACTTAGCCCCTTGCATGTCCTATATTCATAGATGTATAAGAAATAGTCTTTGAGTCTGAAGAATCTTATTTTCAAGCAACTACAAAAATGAATCTATTTTAATAATTATGTGATACTGTGATAGTGATCAAACTACAAATATTAAAATGTTTGGGGGAAGCTTTACCTTTAATTCAACATAACCTATTTGGAAAAAGTGTGATTAGTAGTGTATTTTGTTGACCTAAAAGAGACTGCCAGATACTTCTTCAGCAAAGAGGTGTTTAAATGGCATCAACAGAGAATTGCAATTCAGGGTCTGTAACCATGACGAGCCCTGTGCAAGTCCCTGTGGGGCAGGGAAAGAAGATCACTTTTTATAGAGATGAAGAGGAAGTTGGGAGACCTACAGTAAATAAGGAGTCCATGGCTTTTCATTGGCTGAGCTGTAACCATCTCTCATTGGCTGAACTCTTGCCAGGCAAGAAGAGGGAGTTTTCTTCTTCCTGTTGGGCTCTATCATTGCAGGACATGAGAGCATCCCCTTCTGGTCTCCCAGCTCTATTTAATTGAGGTTTCTGTTAATTAATTGTTTACAATTTTAAATAGACCGAACTAAGGCTGAATGCTAGCCCCCATGTTGACTATATTTTTGGGCTTTCTTACTGATTACTTAGGTGGTTAATGCCTAGAATCTAAAATATTAAATATTTGCAGAAAAGGATAAGAGGTAGCAAACTTGCTTGATTCTCTTCCAGTGATTTTAGGAACATTTCAGCAAACACTTCTTCACTCTGAAGAATTCCTTGTGTTCCAGTGACTTAGAACATGTGTCTGAGAGTAGAGGTTCTCAAACTCAAGAATGCATCAGAATTTCCTGGAGGGTTTGTTAAAAACACGGATTGCTGGGATCCATACCCAGTTTCCAGTGTAGTAGGTCTAAAACAGAGCCCTAGAATTTGCATTTTTATCAGTTCCCAGGTCTTGATGTTGCTGATCCAGGGACCACAATTTGTAAAACACTGTTCTGGAGAGGAAAGGGAAACTCCATTGACCAAAAGCATAGCTGCAGTACAGTAGATGCTTGTTATTTATTTTATTAAGTAAATCAATGAATCTGTTAGACATCTGCTTCTTCCAACAACTTGTTTGTGGTGTTTAAGCTTCAAACTCCTTTTGTGATTATGTTTTTGGTTATATAACAACATTTATTTTATTATAATTATTTTTACTAATGTTTTCCTAATAAAGAAAACTTGTGAAACTCCTACTATTAAAAATACTAATATTATATTATAGTAAATATGTTATATAAGCATTACATGCAATTTAGGAAATAAAGAAAGAAAAAGGAAAAGAGAGAGGGAAATTAAGAGAAAAAAAAAGGCTCCTATAACCTAACAAAGAAACACAACCATTGTAATCCTGTTTGATTTTCTTTGACTTTTTCCATGTATCTTCCTTCAGAACTCTCAAAATGATATACTTAGTGATGTCATGGTGGTAGCTCAAAATCTGTAATGATGGTAGTGTTCACACCATGGACATTGGCAAGTACTACAAATGAGGTCCCCATGCTCTGGGACTCTGTTTACCAGCATACCATGAATTATTGTTGCTTTTGCTGCTTTGCTATATCTAAGTTTGTTTTTTTATTAGCTCCTCTATTCCCTTGGAAAACATGAGAAAGAGTGAGAAAATTGGAGTTGCCAAGGCTTCACTAAACCTAAAATTTTCCCTTCCCGTAATAGCTGAGATGCTATTATTCACCACCATTTATGTTCAAACCTCTTGAGTCCTGCATGTGGTTTATCACACAGGGCACCTCACCACTCTGTCAGCTCTTTCTGAAATTCAAAAGTAAAAGTAGCGTATTATACTCTAAATAATGATCCAGAGCTGAAGACTAAAGACTCTAATCCCCCCTATGTTAATTACAACCATAAACCCAACTTCAAGGATATAGCAGGTGCACAGCAGGAACAATGTTGCCTTCTGATCTTTCAAGCTATCCAGTCTTCTTAATGAGAATATAGATTATCTTATTTCCATAGTTTTAATCAGTGGGCTTACTTGCTTGATTCTGGTCAATCTGCGAGCAAAGCTTAGCATCACAGAAACTTATAGGTGAAGTTGTTTACACTCAAAATAGATCCCAGGGTATTGATGTTTCTACAAAATCAATATTGCAATCCTACTTTGAGACTATGGGATCATGTACTCTGGCAGATTTCAGTCTAGAGTGATTAAAAGAAAAAAAAAATCTGTGTCTTAAATGTGGCTTCTTTTCTTTAACTTATTAAAAAAACAAACCCAAGAAACCCTGATGTGGCAACCAGATGTGTGAAGAGCTGTCCAGCCATAGCAAAGAGCACATAATATGTGAATAGTTTTTTCTTATGCTAAAACTCCCATTTTACATGGACAAAGACCTGTCTCATGAAGATTTTTCCATATGCTGAGAGAAATACCTTTCCAGAAATTCTCTAAAAGTCAGAACATCAATACGCCAAACTCCATCCTGCAGACCACTTGTCCTATTATGTAGGGAGGTATTTTCAAGATAATTCATCATGGAAAAGAGTCAGGAAATACTTGCTGCTCAAGTCCAGGTGTTCATGGAAGCATAACCAAGTCTATGATCGTTCCTGTGGACCACATTTCCTTCTGAATTTTGAGGTTGAAAACATCATGTCTTCCATCTTTTATGGTGTGTTGGGATGCTAGGAACACTAGAACTCTTGGTTGCTATAAAACTGTTACTTGAAGCATATATAAAACTTATTTTTTAGACATTCCTGCTTTCAAATTCACATGTGGTAGCCTCAGGTAGCATTCTGTCTTTCACTAATTACATGGAATAATAGGCTTCTCAATTTCCTGTCTGAGAGTTTTATCTTTGAAAAGGCTGCTAATAGTTTCCTTAAGCCCATTTGAAAAAGACGCAAGGGTATTACAAAGGCAGTTAAAAATCAATCTATTTATTTTATAGATATTTTAAATTAAATTCTTTTACATGACCATCTGTAAGAAGTTACATACTTGGCCCTTATTAATTTCTTCTTTTATTTTCTTCCTCCCACTTAAATAAATTACTCTCCTGAGTTTTAATTAATTCTCTATCTTGAAATTTTATTGAGAATTCAGTCATAAAGTTCCATGAATATATTAAGTGTATTTTCTTTATTTGGTTCGTTGATGAAATAGTCTGCAATATTCCTGCCTATCTTTGATAAAAGTAGCTCTTAAACTACATTTAGAATTAGTTAAAAGGCAAAAAAATTTTCTCTATGAAATTATATAACTCTTTTCTCTTGTTTGTTGCCAGAAATTCAATGCTAAATTTAGTGGTCAATAATAGTTTTTATGTTAGCCAGATTTATTAAATTATTTCTACCTTTCTCTCCCACTCTCTCTCTGTCTCTGTCTCTGTCTCACTCTCTCTCTCTCCCATGTTCCTGAGATTACCTTTGGATATAAATGAAAGCTCTATGTGCATATATTTTTTTATAAGAGTTTTATATACATTTTTATCATAAGAGTTTTGCAGTATATGCATCTTATCATGAGTTGCCTTAAGTTGCTTTGGAAGCAGTACTGATATCTTAATTATGAATATAAAGACCTTTAATTTATTGTTATATTTTTATCATATGCAATGGAAAACATAAAGGCATAACATATGTGCTTACATGTGTTACTTGGAAGAAACATTCTCTAACTTCTGCTTGTTCTTCTCACCAACCACTGTGTCCTTTACATAGAGGACAAGCTGTATAATGTGCATTCCAAGTAAGGTAATGTTAGTCATAAAAGTGACGTGGGCTACTAGATGATGGATAAATCTTATGAACCTAAATTTTACTTAAGAGATTTCAAAGTGATATTAATGGGAAAAAAGAAAGCTCTGAAAGATGAGCGCTAGCCTGTATCTAAGAGTTAGGTGTTGGTTTTTCTAGCAGCTGGCCTGGCACTTAAAGTTAATCCTCAATGTTTTCCTAATGAACAGTAATAATTTTACTGAATACCAAACTTAGACAAGACCATTCTGTGATGGTAATGAGCAACATAAAATGTCATCCTCTTATCTTGACTAATATGAGTGACTATTTCTTCTTCAGCAATTAAAGTTTTAACTTTATTCTTCCCCTATTCTAAATAATGTTATTAAGATCATCTATTGCAGAATTGCTCTAGTTTCCTGAAAATATCTAATCCTGAGTAAGGCCCTACTTCCATAAATCGTCCCCAGAAGCATCTGTCATAATCCCCTATTTAAAATGTCTTTTCTAACATACTTTTACTGAGATGCTCCTTGTGTTGTGTGGTTTGCTTGGTGCAAAGAGGTATAAAATACCATATGGAACGGTAACAAAGTGAAGTTTCTATAGAGATAAGACCTCACTGCCATAGACCCAATTTAGTAACATTGGATCCCCAATTTAGTAACATTGAGCAGGTCTGCCTTGCCCTTTGTCTCTATGAGTTCAACATGCCACACTGCCCACAGCTGACTGGTGAGCTCTTGCTGAATTGAGTTTGGATCTTTACTTGAGCCTCTTCATTTTTTGGCTTATTTAGTTTTGCCTGATTTCCTAGTAGTAGGGTCCCTTGGATTGGCTGTTGTGATTGTTATCTGAATAGATTTGTATTATTCCTCAGTGAAGTTGTTTTCTAACATCCTGACCCCTGAGCCTATGGTCTGCTGGCATGTTTAGTGTCTTCAGTGTTTATTGTGAAGAAGATAAAAAATTTAATAAAGATGGTCATAGGACAAATAAGTCTTTACTCAAAACTGATCCGGGGGCTGAGGAGTTCAAAAGATCTCCTTCTATCCATGTCTTGAGAAAACTTTGCCTTATATCACCATTTTAAAACTACATAAGGGCATTTGTTAATGCAAATATATTTAAATTTTTTCATACTTTTCAAACTAAAAGAAGCATAATCCCATTTAAGAAAAACAACTGGAAAAGCCTATGTAAATCTATTTGTCTCCATGGTTCTAGATTTCCAAAATCTTTTCTATTTTTTTTTCATGAAAGATGTGGATTGGCTCTAGTAGTATTGATTCACTTACACATCAGAGGACTATTACTTATTTTATTACACTCAGTAGCCAAGACATTTTTACACATCAGAGGACTATTACTTATTTTATTACACTCAGTAGCCAAGACATTTCTACCTTGTCTAAGATACAGGGCAGCAATTGCAAACATGTGAACGTTTCAGTTAATTTAGTTCTGTGGTATTTACCATAATGATTCCTCATGCTGTACAGACTCTTCTATTGACAACAAACACTAGACACTGCTCAGATAATTGCTTTACCTCCTTTGAAATGTTGTTGCTTTTCTTTCATGAGTCATTACCTATCACTTCAACACTAAACTCAACCATCCTCATTCCCTCCCCTGAAGAAGCCCATGATTGCTTACCTGTGATAAGGAATGCTCCATATCCCCTTACTCCCTTAGATAATTGACTCAAGATGTTCAGCTGGGAAAGCATTAAGTAAATATGCAAATATTTGAATTTGGGGCATAGCTCAACAGGTAAATTAGGAGGGAGGTAGATACAAAGAGTTAAGTGCATTTTATAGTGAATGATGTTTTGATGTAGCATAAAGCCTAGGCCAGATAATAAAGGAAGGGAGAATCCATAAGGGAGTGATAGTTAGAGAAATCAAGTTTATGTCAATGAATTGGTAGTCATGAAGTTGCATAAGTGCTAGAGTAGACAGACCATACTAAATAAGCTGGAAGGAGAGCAGGTACAAGTTTAGAAAAAAGGAATACTTGAAGTTGCGATTTTAAAAGTGGTAGTTATTAGAGATGGCAAGCCCAAGTGCAAACTTTTGAGAAAATGTGGGTAAAGTGTGGTAAATAAAACAAATGGTAGTGGGAGTTCAAGGGTCAGGAGGGCTAGACTATCTTCCACAGAAATGTGGAAATAGAGGTTCTGGGAGAGACAGGTCTTCATGGACCCAGCCAGCCTTTCATTTGAGCACAAAGGTAAACTCATGAAGTAGAGAATATAGGAGCAATTTCTTAATGACTTGAAGAAAGCACAGGGCATGAACTTGGGAGAGAAGGGGAGGGTGAATATTGGGAATGATGGTTCTGATGGCAATGGATACTGCAAAAAATCAGTAACCTGAGGAATGAACTGGTGATATTTGAAGTAAAAAGAGGTAACAGAATTAGTCCTGAACTTCCTCAGAGGCTGGTATACAATCAGCATGACAAATAGTGTACAATATTAAATTAGAATTCTGTGTCCACTGGATGACTCTATCTCCTTGGGAAAGACCAGTTTCAAGGGAATTTGAGACTCTGTGAAGGTTTTCAGGGACTTTTGGCCTCTCCAGGATAGTGGAAAACTCACAGTGGACCATCAGCTTGATCACTAGGCAGAACAATGTCTTCCTTAGAAGCCCTGGTCTCTCAGGAAACTGCAAGGTAGATCTGACTTCTTTCTAGACCACCAGTTATTATACATCCTTGGGTTAGTTACTGAACTTTCCTGGACCTCTGTTACTTGTCTGTATAATAATACTGTTGATATACAAGTGTAATTTATGGTATCAATATATTCTCAACTCTTCAGAATATAGCCAAGAAAGAAGAAATTAAAACAAAACAAAACAAAAACAAACATGTAAGGAGACAAAATAGACTACATGATAACTTTATTTCAGGTAGACGTTCTTACACATTCAGATACACATTAAAAATCCGTGTAATTTAGAATGGTGGTTGCCGGGGGAAATGAAGAGAAGTTGTTCAAATGGTACAGAGCTTTGGTTATGAGAGATCAGTAACTTCTGGAGATCTAATGTAAAACATGCTGACTATAGTTAATAATATTGTGTTTATACTTGAAATTTACTAAAAGAGTTGATCTTAACCACACACATGCACACAACATTGTAACTATGTGAAATGATGGGTATGTTAATTAGTTAGATTTTGGTAATCAGTTCACAATATATAGGTATATCAAATCATCACATTGTACACCTTAAATATATACAATATTTATTTGTCAGGTATACCTCAATAAACCTGGAAAAAATAAAGCATAAAAAATAAGGCCTATTTAATCTATTACGTGCAGTTCTATCATATCTCCTAGGATGCTTCCCACACAATGGTATTGATAATAGAAGCAACACATTTTAAAAGAGGTCTCCCGGAAATATAAATGCTAACAGCACCACAAGTTGAAAAGTAACAGTGAAGGAAAATTTGTAATATTATTTATTAGATGTTAAATTACATTCAGAAGAGATCAGGAACTATAGTTTTCTGGGGACAATTAGTGTAAGGCCAACACTTCTTAAAGTTCCCATTACAGTGCTAAAACAAAGAGCTCAAATGCTGCCTTAAGTTAATTTGAAAAATACAGTTTTCATTAAAATGATTTACTCCTATGGATTTTAGGAAAAAATTGTTAAAATACTTATTGTAAACCTTATTCTTTAAGACTATAAAAGTTGGTATTTAGGAAATCAGCTTACATGCAAGAACACATTATCTAAACCTGCAATAAAATTATTTATTGTGATACCTTGGATATTTAAATATAAATCTTGTTTTCACAGTTTGTTATATCATATATAAATATTGAGCAAGTTGAGGGAGATATGCATTAATTGAGACAGATCAACTTGTATTTCCAAAATCACACAGAGCACTGCTCACTGTATATAGATTTTCTTAATCATTTTCTCTTACACTGAATAGTGTAGATAATTTTTATAGTTTCTAGTGTTGAATGTATAAGAGATTACCTAGAGTAATACTAAACTTTTATTTTGTAACTAATAAAATGGGAAATGTAATATAACAAGATTAATACAGTTAATAATTCATGCAAGCATTTAATATGGACTCATTACATGCAAATTAATATAATTATTATATATAATAACTATTATTACATACATCTGGAGGAAGAGAGATTAATTTACTAGTCAAGAAAGTGAAATTTTATGAGACTGACAGAGTTAATAGCTGAAGTAGCTTAGAGAAGTTGTGGAAATCGCTTTATATAGACTATTGATATAACAACTGAAAAAAATCATCTTTTGATTGACCATTTCTTGAAATTTAAATGATGATGTAAATAAGCTCAATAATATAGTCACTTTCCAGACTTCTGTTAAAATTCTTACGATTCCTCAAAGGAGGAAAAGAAAAGCAGAAAGTCAGATTGCCTTTAAATAAATTGAAATAGACTTTTAAGGGTCTGGGGGAAAAAATCATAAAATATCCTCTTTCCAATCTCTACCCTTCCACTCTGCTTTTGCAGAGAAATGTGAGTAACTGTAACTTCGATAGCAAAGACTTTCATTTTGGGTTTTTTCTATTTTAAATTTCACTCAGCTGTGAAATTGGACAAATCTTCCTGACATTCAGTTTCTCTTTTATACAATTAAGATAATAATTTAAGACTACCTCACAGAGTTAATGTACAGATTAAACAAGATAGACAGGAAAATGCCATGAGTGTCCAATACATGCATCTTTTCTTTCCATAGAAAACCCTACATGCAATTTTTATATTACCAAATATGTTATAGAACCTGTATGGTTTTCTTTGATTCTTATTGTCATGTTCTAAAATTTAGAGATGAACTTGTAGGCTGTTACATCATGATGTTTGCCATTTTTTTCAAATGTGTTTATGATTTTTTTATTGTGGTAAAAAATGCATAACATAAAATTACCATCTTAACTCTTTCTAAGTGTACAGTTCAATAGTGTTAAGTACATTCACATTGTTGTATGACCAATTTTCACAACTTTTTTCTCTTGCAAAACTGAAGCTGAACTGCAAAACTGTTTTACATGATGGCTGCATCATTTTACATCTTTACCAATAGTCCACAATGTTACCTCAATAAAAAAAAAAAGAAATAAAATTTAGAATTAGCCAGTTTACTCAAAAACAAAACTGAGCAAAGGACTTGAATACACATTTATCCAAAGATGATATAGAAATGCCTGGCAAGCACATGAAAAGTTGCTCAACATCACTAATCATTAGGAAAATGTAAATTAAACACAATGAAATATCACTTCACACATATTAGGATGGCTGTCAAATCATCACAACAACAGAAAAGAACAAGTGTTAGTGAGGATGGGGAGAAATAGGAACCCTTGATGTGCCATTTTTAATAGATCTCTTCTTTAAATGATAGCAACACCTGTTTAAGTGTAAATGTTTAAGCAAATGTAATTCTACCACTGTATATACTTTGGATGAATTATTAATTGTTTTGGTACAAGCTTTATATTGAGTTAGGTTCTTCAGGATTTAGTGTATCAATATTATGGAATCCAGATTTTTTTTAATAGTGGTGTGTGATTATAGTCTCACTTTTCAAAATAATATCAGGTTACTTCACTACTGGGAAAGTATAATCTTGCCACCGTATTTTATTTTCCATTTTAAAAAATTCAGTATTCTTTAAATAAAAAACCTTTTCTTCATTCATCTGTACCTTTGAAAATACTTGAAAATGTGTTAAATCAAGTCAGAACATACATTTGTATAATTTGAATTAGGAAATTAGAAATGTAGAAGGAAATATTTTTCCAAACATTTTAACTTCCTAAAAATAATTTGAGAATTCTCCAGTTAAATTTGTAAATAGAGAAAATTCTCATAGCAGATTCAAATTTTGCCCTATAATCAGGGCCAACTATGCTTTAAGAGTCTTCCTATTTATAAGTAAGCATATTTCGCCTCAATATGTTTTTATTTTCTATTTCTTTATTAATCTGTTTGTCTAAAACCTGTTACATCCTTCTAAGTTAGAAAACTAATAACATTGTTTGGCTGCATATGCAATAGCTTTCTCTTTTGAATTATGTGTTTGGCACTACATGTGTGAGTAGTCAATGCATAGAAAATGATTGAATGCATTTCTACTATAAGCATTAAACACAGGAATCAATCAACATTGCAACTTGAGTTACTATGGATGATACAAATCAGTCAGTACCTCCGACACTGACCATAAATATTTTATGTTAATGGTTATATTCTGGATTATTTCCATTGGTTTGGAGACAGGCAGGTTGCCTGAAAGTCACAAACTTACACCAAATAAGCTCATAAATTAATAATTTATGGAATAGAACATTGTAAAACTATGCCCCTTAATACATTTTCCTCTGCCTTCTACTTTTATGAGAAGCTTCATGTGAATGAGAAGAACCTATATAAATATTTGATAGATTTTAGAAACAAACAAACAAATAAATAATTGTGGAAGCCAGCACATATTCACTCTAATTTAGTGTCCTTTAAACTTTATATTTTTAAACTGTGAAGTCTACTTTGTCTAACACATATTCCTTCAATGAACTCTCCCTCCACTTTTAGGTTGTATTCCATTTAAAGTCAATATTCTACTCACTCTTCAACTCTGAGTTTCATCTCCATCATTCTACTGAAGGAATTTTTGCTACAGATTTTAAATCCTTGTGTTGGTAAATCTACTGGACATTCTCAGCCCTCAAATTGCAGAACCACTCTTGGGGCCCCATGTTATAGAGTCCTGCATATCATAATTACATAAATACAAAACAAATATTTTTTAAAACATGCAAATGCCTTTCTCATTCAAAAACCAACACAGTGGGACAGGAAATGCTATAACCCTAAATATCCATTCTTATCCCTGTGTTTGTCAGCCCTGTCTTCTCTAAATGAAAAGCAACTGTGTCAGAATGGAGGAGAGAGTTATGTTTTGCGTGGTTGCCAAAAATCAGAAAGGTGCTTTGCTATGTTGTGCAGAGCACTTGAGCAGTAGAAGCATTTAGGTGAAAAAAATGACAAATTACTTGATTTTCTAAGTCTTTCGTCTCAGCATAAACTTCAAAGTTTATTGCATAAAAAGTACTATTTCTTGTGTTGCTGAGTAACTTTTACTTTTCTTCAATTTCCAATTCATGGTTCTGGAAGTACCCACAAATTAATGGGTTTTCACAATATTTGCAGGAGGTAGCTGAACAATATTTTGTTTTATTGAATAATTCATATTGCTGTGAAATATAAATGTGCATTTAACTTAATACGTATATTTAGATATTGCTGTAAGAGAGTGAAAATCAAAATTTATATTATAGACTTGTATTATGACATGAAATTATTTTGTAATATTTTCTTAATAATGAAAGTTTTCTGTGTGCAATCCATTACAATATCTGAATATAATATGTAAATTGATGATTCACTTCTACATCAAATTGTTTTAAAAATTTCATAAACACTTAGTAATTAATAAATAAGTTTTCTCTGGAATTAAAATTAACCCAAAAACTGAGACTGACAGTGAATCAAGAAACATTGTCTAATATGGCATTGCTATCAATAGAATAGGAATTATGTGAAAACCTTTGCAACAGAATAATTATATCCTTTGCTAAAATGAAATCAGTAAAACACTTTAATAAAAATACAGAATTTCTTTTTAAAGTATATATTTTATTTATTGCTCATCTAAATTGGTACATCGACGCAATCCTCAACATGTGCAGTAATAAGTAATTTCAATCATTTTTGCTCTTTCGGCAGCTTTCAGTCATATAAAAACCACACTTTTAGGTACATTTATTTATTTATTTTTAGAGGTATATTTGTCAAGTTATGAAGATAAAACATAGGTTCTGTAACTGTTCATTAGCTTGCTCTACAACACTTAACTGTTTAGGCAAATGGTTTGAGGGCCTTATTTGTAATCTTACTTGGGTCCTTGCTCATATCAGGATTGTGTCTGCCATCTTGTTTGTCTTCATGGTAGCATTCAAAAATATTGGCCACCTAATATTTAAGGTTTTTTTTAGAGCAGTTTTAATTTTAGAGCAAAATTGAGAGGAGGGTACAGAGATTTCTGATACACTTCACACATGCACAACCTCCAGATTATAAACGTCCCCCACCAGGGTGGTATATTTATTATAATTGATGAACCTACACAGACACATCATATTCACCCAAAGTCCATAGTTTACACTGTGGTTCACTCTTGGTGTTGTACATTCTGTAGGGTTGAACAAATGTATAATGACATGTATGCCTTACTACAATGCCATACAGAGTATTTTCACTGCTCTAAAACTCCTCTTTTCTCTACCTCTGTATCTTTCTCCCAAACCCTAACCATTGACAACCACTGATCTTTTTAAATGTCTCCTAGCCCAGAATGTCATATAGTAGGAATCTTACAGTATGTAGTCTTTTCAGATTGGCTTCTTTCACTTAGTAATATGCTTTTAGGGTTCCTCTATATTTTTTTCATGTCTGTATAGCTCATTTCCTTTTAGCGCTGAATAACATTCCATTGTCTGAATGTACCACAGTTTGTTCATTTAACCAAAAGGCATCTGGGTTGCCTCCAAGTTTTGGCAATTATAAATAAAGTTGCTATAAATCTTCACATGCAGATTTTCATGTGGACATAAGTTTTCAACCCATTTAGGTAAAGACCAAGGAGCATGGTTGCTAGATCTAATGGTATGAGTATGCTTTGTTTTGTAAGAAACTGCCAACTGTCTTCCAAAGTGTCTGTACTATTTTGCATTCCCACCAGCAATAAATGAGTTCCTGTTGCTCCACATCCTTGGCAGCATTTGGTCTTGTCAATGTTCCAGATTTTGGCCATTGTAATCGGTGTGTAGAGGTATCTCATTGTTTTAATTTGCATTTCCCTGAAGACTTTTGATGTGAAGAATCTTTTTCTATGCTTATTTATCATCTATCTTCTTTGGTGAGATGTCTGTTAAGGTCTTTGGCCCATTTTTGGAGTTGTTTGTTTTCTTCTTGCTGAGTTTTAAGAATTCTTTTTGTATTTTGGATAATAATCCTTTATCAGGTGTATCTTTTGCAAATATTTTCTCCAAGTCTGTGACTTGTCTTCCCATTCTCTTGACATTGCCTTTTGTGGAGCAGAAGATTCAAAAATTTCAGTGAAGTCCATCTTATAAATTCTTTCTTTCCTGGATTGTGCCTTTGGTGTATCTAAAAATGCATTGCTATACCCAAGGTCATCCAGGTTTTCTCCTATGTTATCTTCTAAAATTTTTATAGTTTTGAGTTTTACATTTAGGTCTAAGATATATTTGATTTTATTTTTGAGAAGACAGTCTATTATTTTAAGATAGTCTATTTTTTAAACAATCTTCTCTTATGCTTGTTGAAACCAACCTCTCCTGATCTTTCCCCTCTACTATTCTGGTTGCTACATAACAACAGATAATGACAATTATAATAGCAGAAATACTAATAATTATTGCTATTATTATGGTTAAATATACTCTCATGTTTATTCCACCGTTTTTGGCGAGTTTATTTCATCTTCTTCCATGTAGGTATTATATCTTGGAGTTCTCTGGACTTGGTCTTGACTACATTTTTCTTCTTATTTTCCCTAAACAATCTCATTCATATTCACAACCTCAGTTAAAATATATATGACCATGAATTCCAAATTCTTCACTAAACCCAGGACTGATATATATACTGTCTAATTAACATACCCAGTTACATACCTGAAATGTGTCCCCAAATATCTCAAATATTAAACTCATTATCTTCCCCCACAATTCTTCTTTTCCCATTGTTCCACATCTCTGAACGTAACCAGAAGTCTATAAAAGCCACATCCCTAGCACCCATACTTGATGCCACAGTTTTTTCCTCCCAGTAATAAATACATTATCAACGACTTAATTTCTCCTCTTCAGTATCTCTGGAGTCAATCTTTTTTCCCAATCCACCTGAAGCATCCCAAGGTCAAGTTACAGGTCTCCTCTTAGCTGAATTTTCCACCTACCTTCTTGTTCTGGTGTAATCTTTCTCCATGATACAGCCAGAGTAGGACCTTCTAAATACAGATACGATGATGTCATTCTCTTTCTTAAAGCTGTTCAGTGGCTTTCCACTACTTTTAGAGTAAAAATCGAAATCCTCAATGTGTCTCTTTGGGTATGTACTTTTGGTCATTGTCTTTCTTTCCAGCTTCATCTTGTATGGAACATACTCTATTCTCTCCACAACGGTCACATTTGCACTCTTTCAGTTCTTTGAAATAGAAAGCTCCCACCACATACTGCTCACCTGTCTCAAACACCCTTTCTCCTTCCTTGTGCAGGAAACGCCCATTCTTCTTTAAATCTCAAATATAACTTCCCCGGAGCAGTCACCTTTGAGCTCCTAAACTAGCTGTATTCTTCTGTTGTTCCCAGCTTCCACTCTACTGCTTCTCTTCATAGCAGCTATCACTGTTTTATTCATATATATACACTTAAACATTTACACATTATATATATATAGATGGATAACACATATTTGCACTTATTTTGGTATATATCTAACTAGTAACTGCCTTGTAAACGAGCCTTTTCCTTCTATGAGTACCCAAATATGAGGGAAATATTTCAAAAATATTTCCAATGAACTCAGTTAAATTTGGTAACATAGAAAACTCCAAGATTCAAACATTCTGGTTATTCCCTATTTTTTTTTAAAGTCAATTCCATTAATGTATCTCTTTCCTCTGACTTTATAAGTAGATTTTTCAGGTAAACATAATGTTGATAGTTTGATGACATGTTGTGCCATTGATTTAAGGAGGTACTTCCATGAGGGCACTGACTGTCGCTTCTCAGACCCTATTTGCAGATCATAGAGTTAGCATAGTACTGTCCGGTCTGATATTCTTACTCTTAGTGTTTATCTTTTTGCTCATCTCTATGTAAGCACAACTGAGGATGCATAAAATATGAGCAAATACATTCTCAGTGAAGTCAGTGTTCACTAGTTCCCCATTATTTATTTCCTGTTATACAGGCTGTAAGCTCTATTGATCCTTATTCTTAGCCAGCATCTAATCTCATAACCTCTAAGACACCAAAAGTGGAGACACTCAAAATCTATATTGAATTTCAATTCTTTCCAAAAGCTTTTCTAAGGAGAACAGCATGAAATAGTGCTTCTTTCTCCAGAGCTGATAATTGGTTTCTAGTCCCAGTTCCTAGCAAGTCCATGATCCTAAGTCATTCAACAATTCTGTCCTTTAATTTCCTCATGCACAAAATGTGGAACTTAATTAATTGATGCCTTGGATATTTTTCTTCTCAAAAATTCACAACTAGAGTCAGGGTAAAAGTCATTACATTGATATTTTATTGCATATACTAAATTATATAAAATTTTAAAAAACTAAAACTATAACACACATTTAATATAGATATTCATTTGTCTGTGCATGGTATATAATATATATATAACTGTAAGATAATTATTCCCATTCTCATCATATGTTAAAAGAAGTATCATTTAATCTGTAAATGATACTAATGGCAAAAATCATGCTTGATTTGAATCATTTGGTTTGAATTATTTAATTCTGCCATAACTTATTATTTGGAATTGATTTTTACTATGTTATATATTCTTCACATCATTTGAATAATCAATTTAAACTCATCATTAGATTTAGATAATCAACAATTTCTAATTCAATTTGGCAGACAAGGCCAATTTTACATTATCCAAATAGTGAAATGAACTCAACACATGGTAGCCAATACTCTGTTTATTTATAGCTTCAGAATAATGTTCTCTATTGCTATAGTCCATATTCCATATTTTCAATAAACTTGGAAATTAGAGTTAGTTCTCTCTGTCTTAAAAAAATCTGAAATTGTCCCCCAAGGAGAGACTAGAGGCAAAGCCATCTCTGTAATTTGTGAGGCCCAGTGCAAAATTAAACTGTGGGACCTTTGTTCAAAAAGCATGGAAAGGTGCTACTAAAGATTCTAAGAAATAAAGATTTTCCCCCCTTCTTTCTGCACTGTTTCTCTTTGTTAGTCATGGCATTTCTTTTCATTTGCTATTTTATTCATTTACACTTAAAATTTTTAAATGATTAATCTAAATTTTTTATGTTCATCTTTATATTGAACAAGAGTAGTGTCAAGTGCAAAAATGAACATTTAACTAGCACACAGACTCACCAAAATTGTACAATTTGTATTTTGAGGCTTGTGGCTTGCATATATGTTTCACTCTTGCCAGAACAGTGTAAACACTGCACAAAAGTAACGTAACTATTTTTTTCTGACATCTTGAAATATGCACATTCTATGGACATTCTCTATCTTTGGCTTACTGATGAATAAGGCAGGACTGACAAGAAAAGTTAGTAGGGTTACCCTTTCTCTGTCTATATCATCATTTACTTTGTAAGTGGTTGACTAATGTGTTCCTGTAATGTGTTACACGAAGGTAACACAAGTGAATGCACAGATGTACCCAATTTTTCCTCCATAATTTTAGGTACATTTAATTATTCAGTGATTATTTCAAATAAAAGAATAATGAGAATTTTGATAGAGACCAGTTAAGTCTACTCTACAAGGAAGCTTACTCTGAAGGGAAGAGAAATGATGTGGGAAGAATAGAAAACTATCTTGTCATGTATTTATGTATTTATTTACCAATATGAGAAACTTGATGCTAATGTACCTACATAAGAAAGAAGAAGAGATATTTCAAATACTTCCCCCAGTAGGAAAATGAACCATTATATTCTAACCACCCACCCAGCCATGTGGGGAGTATGGGTTTTCACTGCTCAAGGTCTGAGCCCAAAGCCTGGACCCAAAGAAAATTGGGAAAGGAGATTCTGGAACCTAAGTGAAACACATTCTCCTCCCTTCTTGTTAGGTGCAGATTTTGAAAAGGGAGTCAAGACAATGGGAGTGCAGATGTCATTTATTCTGAGAGAAGTATAAGCACTTCCAGAGATCTTGAAAAGAATAAACTCTCATGTCACCAATTTTAGGTCCCAAACCCAATCTCACCAGCATAGTCTCCTCCTCCTGGTTATGTAAGTATGGCTTATCACAGCCCCCTCCAAACTCAGAAAGTCAGTGACAGTCAACTGTAAGAACCACTGGGAGCCTTGGGATAGCATGGCATGTGGACCACCCATCGTTCCGGAGTGCTGCCATGTTCAGTGAGCCAGGGGTGGTGGTGGAAAGAGGGAACGTGGACCATTGCTGTGGCCGCGTGCTGTCCGGTATCAGCTCAGCCTTTGTCCTGCTCATGCAAGGTTTCATTGAAAGGTATTTATTTACTTATTTGTTTCTTTAAAAGAGAGAAGTGGGACAGAGTATAATACACATTTTAGATATGAGTATGCCAAGTATGCAGAGGGTCAATTTGAAAAGAGAGAAAGAGAAGATCAGTTAGGGTGCCAAGGTAAAAAAGGAGAATTGCATTTGTCAGAATGGAAAGGCAAAGATAAATCTGAGGCGTCTCTGGTCTTTAAGATTCTGAGGCTTAGAGACAGAACCATGATGAGAGCTGATGAATGTGAAGGAGACAACAACATCGTCTACTTTTCCAACTCGGGAATCAGGGTGACGGCAGGTTAAGAAGGACTTGCCTCTTCATTTTTCACACAGTCTCCTTGATTTACCTTTTTTTAAAGTCACTTGATTTTTTTTTTTCTTTGAATAGAGGAAATCAAGATGTATTTGCTATATTAAACACACTTCACTTACCAGAGAAAATTTCCAGGACATTGTACCTCAAGTGTATAATCATTCGTGCTCTGAAAGTAGTCACTATAAACAAAAATATGTCTTTGTAACCAGAATCTCTCTTGAAAGGATGCTTGATCCATCACAAACGTAGCTAAATTGACCAGAGCTGAACAATAACTATATCCACATTAGTCCCTTGGCTTTTGGTCTTGAAAACTAATTCCATACATATAAAATGGCAAGAGGGCAGACCAAATATAGTAGCAAACATTTCATGGGCCTCAATGTCTCTCATTTTTCCTAAAATTGTATAGCTTGAGCACTGTCACATATTTATCTTCTGTAAGTAGACAATGTACTTACAAGGCTGCTGGACTTCTTTTTCTTCCCAGGGTGTGTGTGTGTGTATATGTGGGAGGGTGGCAGGCACAAACTGAAGGATCTTCTTCATTCTTCTGTGATTGCATCCATTTCTCTGCAGAGAACAATGAACGAGGACAATGTTTTCGGGTTGATTTGTCAAACCTACAATACATACTGCCTCAATTTATGGAACTAAATCTTTTGCTAGCAGAAAAGCAGTAGAGGGAGTCAACTGGGCCAGATTTAAGGAGTCCATGGACTTGAACAGTAGAGATTTAGTGGCTTTTACTTTTAATTTATTTTTACTTTTTTCTCTTTTTTAAAAAAAAATTTATTTTATTGAATTACAGTTGATTTACAATGTTATGTTAATTTCTAATGTACAGCAAAGTGATTAAGTTATATATACATATACATTCTTTTTCATGTTCTTTTCCATTATGTTTTTTTCTTTTTTTAACCTCTTTATTGGGATATAATTTCTTTGCAATGGTGTGTTAGTTTCTGCTTTATAACAAACTGAGTCAGCTATACATATACATATATCCCCATATCTCCTCCCTCTTGCATCTCCCTCCCACCCTCCCTATCCCACCCCTCTAGGTGGTCACAAAGCACTGAGCTGATCTCCCTGTGCTATGCAGCTGCTTCCCACTAGCTATCTATTTTACATTTTGTAGTGTATATGTGTCCACGCCACTCTCTCACTTCATCCCAACTTACCCTTCCCCCTCCCCGTGTCCTCAAGTCCATTCTCTACGTCTGCATCTTTATTCCTGTCCTGCCCCTAGGTTTGTCAGAACCATTTTTTATTTATTCCATTTGTATGTGTTAGCATATGGTATTTGCTTTTCTCTTTCTGACTTACTTTGCTCTGTATGACAGACTCTAGGTCCATCCACCTCACTACAAATAACTCAATTTCATTTCTTTTTATGGCTGAGTAATATTCCATTGTATATATGTGCCACATTTTCTTTATCCATTCATCTGTTGATGGACACTTAGGTTGCTTCCATACCTGTCTATTGTAAATAGAGCTGCCATGAACATTGTGGTACATGACTCTTTCTGAATTATGGTTTTCTCAGGGTATATGCCCAGTAGTGGGATTGCTGTGTTGTATGGTAGTTCTATTTTTAGTTTTTTAAGGAACCTCCATACTGTTCTCCAGAGTGGCTGTATCAATTTACATTCCCACCAACAGTGTAAGAGGGTTCCCTTTTCTTCACACCCTCCCCAGGATTTATTGTTTGTAGACTTTTTGATGATGACCATTCTGACTAGTGTGAGGTGATACCTCATTGTAGTTTTGATTTGCATTTCTCTAATGATTAGTGATGTTGAGCTTCCTTTCACGTGTTTGTTGGCAAGCTGTATATCTTCTTTGGAGAAGTGTTTATTTAGATCTTCTGTGCATTTTCGGATTGGGTTGTTTGTTTTTTTGATATTGGGGTGCATGAGCTGATTGTATATTTTGGAGATTAATCCTTTGCCAGTTGCTTCGTTTGCAAAAATTTTCTCCCATTCTGAGGGTTGTCTTTTCATCTTGTTTATGGTTTCTTTTGCTGTGCAAAAGCTTTTAAGTTTCATTAGGTCCCATTTGTTTATTTTTGTTTTTATTTCCATTTCTCTAGGAGGTGGGTCAAAAAGGATCTTGCTGTAATTTATGTCAAAGAGTGTTCTTCCTATGTTTTCCTCTAAGAGTTTTATAGTGTCTGGCCTTACATTTAGGTCTTTAATCCATTTCGAGTTTATTTTTGTGTATGGTGTTAAGAAGTGTTCTAATTTCATTATTTACATGTAGCTGTCCAGTTTTCCCAGCACCACTTATTGAAGAGACTGTCTTTTCTCCATTGTATATTCTTGCCTCCTTTATCAAAGATAAGGTGACAGTATGTTCATTGGTTTATCTCTGGGCTTTCTATCCTGTTCCATTGATCTATATTTCTGTTTTTGTACCAGTACCATACTGTCATGATTACTGTAGCTTTGTAGTATAGTCTGAAGTCAGGGTGCCTGATTCCTCCAGCTCTGTTTTTCTTTCTCAAGACTGCTTTGGCTATTCAGGGTCTTTTGTGTTTCCATGCAAATTGTGAAATTTTTTGTTCTAGTGCTGTGAAAAATGCCATTGGTAATTTGATAGGGATTGCATTGAATCTGTAGATTGCTTTGGGTAGTATAGTCATTTTCACAATGTTGATTCTTCCAATCCAAGAACATTGTTTATCTCTTAAATTTAGCAAGGCTTGATTTGTGACCCAAGATATGATCTATCGGGGAGAATGTTCCATGAGTACTTGAGAAGAAAATGTATTCTCATGTTTTTGGATGGAATGTCCTATAAATATCAATTAAATCCATCTTGTTTAATGTGTCATTTAAAGCTTATGTTTCCTTATTTATTTTCATTTTGGTTGATCTGTCCATTGATGGAAACGGGGTGTTAAAGTCCCCTACTATTTTTGTGTAACTGTCAGTTTCCCATTTTATGTCTGTTAGCATTTACCTTATGTATTGAGGTGCTCCTATGTTGGGTGCATAAATATTTACAGTTGTTATATCTTCTTGGATTGATCGCTTGATCATTATGTAGTGTCCTTCTTTGTCTCTTGTAATAGTCTTTATTTTAAAGTCTATTTTGTCTGATATGAGAATTACTACTCCAGCTTTCTTTTGATTTCCATTTGCATGGAATATCTTTTTCCATCGCCTCTCTTTCAGTCTGTATGTGTCCCTAGGTCTGAAGTGGGTCTCTTGTAGATAGCATATATATGGGTCTTGTTTTTGTATCCATTCAGCCAGTCTATGTCTTTTGGTTGGAGCATTTAATCTATTTACATTTAAGGTAATTATTGATATATATGTTCCTGTTACCATTTTCTTAATTGTTTTGGGTTTGTTTTTGTAGGATTTTTCCTCCTCTTGTGTTTCCTGCCTAGAGAAGTTCCTTTAGCATTATCTGAATGAGATCCTTCCTGCGTAGAGTAATCTTGGTTGTAGGTTTTTCCCTTTCATCCCTTTAAATATGTCCTGCCACTCCCTTCTGGCTTGCAGAGTTTCTGCTGAAAGATTAGCTGTTAACCTTATGGGGATTCCCTTTTATGTTAGTTGCTTTTCCCTTGCTGCTTTTAATATATTTTCTTTTTTTTAAATTTCTGATTGTTTGATTAATATGTGTCTTGTCGTGTTTCTCCTTGGATTTATCCTGTATGGGACTCTCTGTGCCTCCTGGACTTGACTGACTATTTCCTTCCCACGTTAGGGAAGTTTTCAACTATAATCTCTTCAAATATTTTCTCAGACCCTTTATTTTTCTCTTTTTCTTCTGGGACCCCTATAATTCGAATGTTGGTGTGTTTAATGTTGTCCCAGAAGTCTCTGAGACTGTCCTCAATTCTTTTTATTCTTTTTTCTTTATTCTGCTCTGTGGTAGTTATTTCCACTATTTTATCTTCCAGGTCACTTATCCGTTCTTCTGCCTCAGTTATTCTGCTATTAATTCCTTCTAGAGAATTTTTAATTTCATGTATTGTGTTGTTCATCATTATTTGTTTGCTCTTTAGTTCTTCTAGGTCCTTGTTAAACGTTTCTTGTATTTTCTCCATTCTGTTTCCAAGATTTTGGATCATCTTTGCTATCATTACTCTGAATTCTTTTTCAGGTAGACTGCCTATTTTCTCTTCATTTGTTTGGTCTGGTGGGTTTTTACCTTGCTCCTTCATCTGCTGCGTGTTTCTGTGTCTACTCATTTTGCTTAACTTACTGTGTTTGGGGGTCTCCTTTTTGCAGGCTGCAGGCTCGTAGTTCCTGTTGTTTTTGTTGTTGGAGGGGAGGGGACGGGACTGGTGCATGTGTTCTGGTGGATGAGGCTGGATCTTGTCTTTCTACCAGGCAGGACTGCATCCGGTGGTGTCTTTTGGGGTGTCGGTAACCTTATTATGATTTTAGGCAGCCTCTCTGCTAATAGGTGGGGCTGTGTTCCTGTCTTGCTAGTTGTTTGGCATAGGGTGTCCAGCACTGTAGCTTGCTGGTCATTGAGTGGAGCTGGGTCTTAGTGTTGAGACAGAGATCTGTGGGAGAGCTCTCACCAATTGATATTACATGGTGCCGGGAGGTCTCTGGTGGACCAATGTCCTGAACTTGGCTCTCCCACCTCAGAGGCTCAGGTTTGACACCAGGCCAGAGCACCAAGACCCTGTCAGCCACGTGGCTCAGAAGAAAAGGGTGGAGAAAAAGAAAGAAAAAGAAGTAAATAGATTAAAAAAATTTTTTATTGATTAAAATAAAAGAAAATTTTTTAAATTATTAAAATATAAAAACAAAAGTAATAATATTTAAAAAAGAGAGCAACCAAACCAATAAACTAATCCACCAGTGATAACAAGTGCTAAAAACTATACTAAGATAAACATAAAATCAGAAACATGTCAGTCACAAACAGCAAACCCCAAATCTACATTTGTTCCCAAAGTCCACCACCTCAACTTTGGAATGATTCCTTGTCTATTCAGGTATTCCACAGATGCAGGTACATCAAGGTGATTGTGGAGATTTAATTCACTGCTCTTGAGGCTGCTGGGAGAGATTTCCCTTTCTCTTCTTTGTTCGCACAGCTCCTGGGGTTCAGCTTTGGATTTGGACCCGCCTCTGCGTGTAGGTCGCCTGAGGGCGTCTGTTCTTTGCTCAGACAGGACAGGGTTAAAGGAGCAGCTGCTTCAGGGGCTCTGGCTCACTCAGGCCGGGGGGAGGGAGGGGGAGGGAGGGGTACGGAGGAGGCGGGCGAGCCTGCGGCGGCAGAGGCCGGCGTGACGTTGCAGCAGCCTGAGGCGCGCCGAGCGTTCTCCCCGGGAAGTTGTCCCTGGGTCACGGGACCCTGGCAGTGGCGGGCTGCACCGGCTCCCGGGAGGGGAGGTATGGAGAGTGACCTGTGCTCGCACACAGGCTTCTTGGTGGCGGCAGCAGCAGCCTTAGTGTCCCATGCCCGTCTCTGGGGTCCGCGCTGATAACCGCGGCTCATGCCCGTCTCTGGAGCTCCTTTAAGCGGCGCTGTTAATCTCCTCTCCTCGTGCACCAGGAAACAAGGAGGTAAGAGAAAGTCTCCTACCTCTTCGGCAGCTCCAGACTTTTCCCCGGACTCCCTCCCGGCTGGCTGTGGTGCACTAGCCCCTTCAGGCTGTGTTCACACCGCCAACCCCAGTCCTCTCCCTGCGATCCGACCGAAGCCCGAGCCTCAGCTCCCAGCCCCCGCCCGCCCCGGCGGGTGAGCAGACAAGCCTCTTGGGCTGGTGAGTGCTGGTCGGCGCCGATCCTCTGTGCGGGAATCTCTCCGCTTTGCCCTCCGCACCCCTGTGGCTGCGCTCTCCTCCGTGGCTCCGAAGCTTCCCCCCTCCGTCACCCACAGTCTCCACCCGCGAAGGGGCTTCCTAGTGTGTGGACACCTTTCCTCCTTCACAGCTCCCTCCCACTGGTGCAGGTCCCGTCCCCATTCTTTTGTCTCTGTTTTTTTCTTTTTTCTTTTGCCCTACCCAGGTACGTGGGGAGTTTCTTGCCTTTTGGGAGGTCTGAGGTCTTCTGCCAGCATTCAGTGAGTGTTCTGTAGGAGTTGTTCCACATGTAGATGTATTTGTGGGGAGGAAGGTGATCTCCACAGCTTACCCCTCCGCCATCTTGAAGGTCCCCCGATTTAGTGCTTTTTAAACGTCAAAATATGCTTTAGTACTTTGTATTTCAGAAGGGAAATTGGATTAAATAGTAGTTGTGCCAGAGGCTTCATATCTGTTCCCCATATGCTGTGGTCTTTGGGCTACTCTAATCAAACACTTTGGAGAAGTATGAGATCATATTAAATGCCCAAAACCATCATGAGCCACTGAAAATCTCATTTCTGTGGTTTGGGAAGTTCTGCTAAATTATTTAAATTTTATTCCAAAGTAGATTTTCCCATGGTGATATGAAGTCTCCCTGGGTATTGAGATTTTTTCACTGTTAGACTCAGATTGCTTCTTAAATATAAACTAATTTCTTTCTACTTAG